>NW_028182184.1:0-239000 GCF_964271855.1 Acomys minous
GGCAAGAGTATCTCAAATTATGAGTGTGAGGACATCCTGGGCTATATAACAAGTTCTAATCTGTGTGATCTTGTATCTGATCAATCAAAGAGAGAGTCAGATGATGGCTGACATTTAAAAGATGAAGATCATTTGAGATAGCCTAAATATCTTGATAGTATCATTAAAATGAAGGTTCTGCTAGTTGTGGTGTTTTTAATTCCAGCACTCCCACGGAGACAGAAGCAGGCAGATCTTTGTGAGTTGAAGGCTAGCATGGTCTATAATAGCAAGTTTGAGGCCAGCCAGAGACCCTACCTCAAAATGAAAACGTTACTTAATATTATGATTCTGCCGTAAATAAAATAGTATCAATTTGGGAGAACATTTAATGATGTGAGGAAATGTTTATCAGTGAGTAAGCACAAGGAGATACAGCCTTGAGGTAGAGTGTGTGTTTGCAGTGTTACAGGCCCTACTGTCTGTCCTCAGTGTCACAAAGCAGAACTAGACATGGCCTTAGGTTAGTGACAGGGTAGGTAACAAGTTAAGTATATTTAGCTTAGCAAAGCAGTCAGGAGAAAAAAGAATTCATGAAACTGCACTGCCAGAAGTTATGTTAGCATCTGGGGGCACACATCATACACAGTCCTCTATAGAAGTAGCTCATATTATAACAATTTCTGGGACTCAGCAGTATTATAGTTCAGATAATCTGTGCCTGGCAGGATAGCTCAGCAGGGAAAGGCACTTGCCCTGCAACCTAATGAACTGAGTTTGATGCCCAGAGCCCATGTAAAGAAGTAAGGTTTTAAAAGGGGCAGAGGAAAACAATGGCGCCTATGAGGTGGCTCAGTAGGGAAAGATGCCTGCTGTCACCAAGTGTCAACAATTGGAGTTCCATCTCAGAGCCCACATGGTCAATGAAAACTACTGACTCCCACAGGCTGTCCTCTGACCTACACACACACACACACACACACACACACACAAAGACATGTTACATGTGTGTACGTAAACAGCCGAAAATTAATTTCTTTGAACCTAATTATCTAGACATGGTGGCACACACCCTTAATCTCAGCAGTTGGGAAGTGGAGGCAGTCATATCTCTGAGTTTGAGGCCAGCCTGCTCAGCATAGCAAGTTCTATGAGCAACCAGAGTTATATAGAAAAGCCTTGTCTCAAAATAAGTAAATGAATAAATAAATAATAAAATAAAAATCCTAGTAGTTGATACACGTGTAAACATACTGGAGTATCAGGCCTTTACTGACAAGCTGTTAGAACTTGGAATCTGATTCTTTGTACATGGTTCCAAAGTGGGAGGAAGGGTAAATAAACTAAATAATGAAGTTCCAAGAACATATCATGAAATTCATCTTAAGAAGTTAATAAATTTGTAAGGCAAGGTGAGTATACTTAACATAAGCACAACTGGGAGTATGCCCTGAAGGCAGGATAATGGGGAGCCCTAGGGTGCAGTGAGGCATTAGCTGTTTTAAATCTTTTTTGTATGATATGTGTTTATTGTGTGAACGGCGGCATGTACATGCTGTCTGTGCTTGTGGAGGTCCGAGGACAACTCTGGGGGTCAGTCCTTGCCTTTCATTTGAGACAGGGTTGTAGTGAGAATCCTGGAATTTTGGGTTCCTTTGAAACAGAGAAATATTATAAGAATATGTTCTCGTTTAGCCCCAGGTGTCGGGTATGGGGCTGCTTCTCAGCAGCGGACTCATGTGTCTGGTGCGCTGGCGACAGACTTCACTTTGCCAACTGCAGATAGTGTCTGTGATTGTGTGACCTTTGGAATTCTAGGGGCTTTTCGGAGGATATATAAATGCTGGGGGTGGGGATGGGGGTGCTAGTCGCTGTTGGTGTGAAAAGAAACAAGAAGAAATTAGATATCCTGATGGCAAAGACCAAATTGCCCCAAGGAGCTCAAAGCCCCTAATCAGCAGGCAGTCGTCTAATGATAATGCCGCCCCCTTTCCAGCCCTTGGCTTTATTCACGGGTCTCTTCCTTTCCTCTCCCTCCTCCCTTCTTCCTAGTGTTAGGGGTTGAAAGGGAAGAAGGAAAGGGGTGGAGAAGGGTGGCAGAAAGAAGCAGCCACAAAGTAGCCAAGGCCAGCTACACAGGTCTCCTAAGTGTTCACTCCGCAGACATACATCAGGCTTGCTGGCCTGCGGCCGGCCTGGGAGCCTCTCTGCTACTTCCCAGCTCAACATGAGGAGCACTGGGATTGCAGATGTGTGCTACCACAGCCTTACCTGGGCTCTGACACCTCCCGGCCCCTAGTTGCATATTTTTAGAACAGTTGGTCGTTTCATTATTTAGATTTGACACTGACCTTTTCTTGACATACAGGCAAGAAGTAGTTATTGCTCTGTTGGTTAAAGTTGGCGTTATTTCAGAAAAGCGTACCTGGGACTGGCAAAGCCCAGAAGCTGTGGCCACAGGCCTGCAGGTAAGTAGTGTTGTTTCTGAAACTCAAGGAATTTTACTGTGAAGGCATTTGATGCAGTATTGCCCCTGAGCGGGCCAACGTGCAAACAATGGGGGCAGGAAACTGAGAGAAATGAGCTATAGGTACTGACTGGTAATTATTCTGTTCCTGGTTCACTTATAACTGCATGTTACCTTGCAGCTGTTGGGTAACAGATTGAAAAATACTTGAGCGGGGCTGGAGAGGTGGCTCAGAGGTTAAGAGCACTGCATGCTCTTCCAGAGGTCCTGAATTCATTTCCCAGCAACTACATGGTGGCTCACAGCCATCTGTAATGAGATATGATGCCCTCTTCTGGTGCGCAGGTGTACATGCAGGCAGAGCACTGTATACTTAAATAAATCTTTTTTAAAAACAGAAGAAAAAATACTTGACTGAGAAAATGCAAGAGATATAAATCTTGGCTTGTCATACTTTGAAGAAATGAAAAAATGTTTGAAAAATGAATATAATCTGAAACTTTTAAAAGAAATTTATACCCTAAATAACATTGAAGAAGTTTGTAGTTTGGAAAACTAGATTTAATCCCAAAGATGCCTGGTGTGCTGGTTACTGTTTGCAGGACTTTATAATCTGCGTAGAAATGTTCTTAGCAGCCATCGCCCATCACTACTCGTTTTCTTATAAACCGTACGTGCACGAAGCAGAGGAGGGCTCCTGCTTCGACTCCTTACTCCCTATGTGGGATGAGTCGGATATCAGAGATGACATCTCTGAACAAGTGAGACGTGTGGGTAAGTAACAGCGATTCAACTTCTGTTAGTGTGAGGCGGGGGCGCGGCAGGCATGAGCCTCAAGCAGGGCTCCTCAGGAGCTGTTCAGCTTGGATTTTAGAACAGGGTCTGGCTGGCCAGGGAGCCTCAGGGACCCTCCTGTCTGACCACACCACAAAGCCAGGCCAAGCTTCTTACTTGTGCTGAGGAGGAAACTCAGGTGCTTCGTGTTTGTGTGGCAAGCTCTTTACAGACTGCAGTGTTACCCCTGCCCAAATATGCAGGTTTTGTACGTCTCCTGCTGTGGCCGTTCAGTAGTTAAAGTAGTAGTATCATTGTGCAGGCTCTTCAAACTTGGGGAAGACAAAGGGGAAAGGGGGAGCTTTTTAAAGAACCATATGTTTAGAATAGAAAAAATAACTTTTGGCTAATAAAATTATATTGTCTTAAAGGGAGGACAATGCGAGGTTATCCGAAAAAAAAGTTTTTTCCTGGCGACCCGGATGATACAGAGCATTCAAGTCTTCTTTCTTCTTCTCCGCAAGATAGAGTTTCTAGTAGTTCAAGAGCATCCTCGCCAGTGGGCCAGTACCAAGGCTTCGGACATACAATTACATCACCACGTCCACTTTCTATAGACCGCCTATATGAAGATTTCATGAATGATATCCAAGAAAAGAACAGAAAGGCTCTTGCAGCAGGCATCAGGATTAACATGCCTGAAGAGGACCAGATGACTTCCGGCTCAGACTCTGACACACAGATCATACTTGTTCCAACCAAGCCAAGTCACCACATTATCCTAGGCATGTTAGAAGATCTGTCGGTACCTTCTGAATCATCCACAGACCCTTAAACCTGCCACAATACATTTTTCAAAATACAGGCAAAACCAGTATAACTACTATATATAATATACAACTATAACACTAATACATACAGGTTTTACTAATACATATATGTTTTCTATATCACAACATTTAAATTTCTTAGCTTTAGCTTTCTTAAACTTTTAAGAATATCATATATTCAAATAGTAGGTAACAACTTTAGCAAAATTCTCTTGAATTTCTCAAAAGTACAGACTTAAAAAAACAAACAAAAAAAGAAAGAAAAAAAAAAAGAAAATCAGTGCTTCTTGCCACTGCATGAATGCAATGCTCTGGACTGAAAATGTAAATATAAAATTCAGATTAATTGAATTTAATGTAATCCTAACCATGTGCCATTTAAGTTTATGTAATTATACTTTCAAAAATCTAAAACTCTTAACGTGTCTTGCTCTTTTGTTTTCTCCCATCACCACCCCCCACCCCCTGCCAAGACAGGGTTTGTAGCTCTGGTTGTCCTGGACCCACTTTGTACACCAGGCTGGCCCCAAACTCAGAGATCCACCTGCCTCTGCCTCCGCCATGCTGGGACTAAAGGTGTGCACCACCATCATCTAGCTGTGTCTTACTCTGGTGTGTGTGTGTGTCTTATTCCTTAAACAAACTAAATCTTAATACTTTAACAAAAATAGCTTGATTAGAAATCCAACAAAAATTTTAAAAAGATTTGAACTAGACTTAGTGGTGTATACTACCTTTATACCCAGCACTCAGGATGTAGAGGCAGGCAGATCTCAATGTGTTTCAGGCCAACCTGGTCTAGGCAAAAAACAGAATCAGGAAACACTGATCAAAAAAACAGAAAATGAAAATAAATGAAAGGATGTCCTGTGAATCAGAATCAATCATTTTATTAGAATGTTCAGACTACTCATATGAATATATAGACATCAGAATCCTAGTGGCATTATTTAGATAAAGGACAATCCTAAATTCATATAGAAATATAAAAGAATGGCCAAATCACTTCTGAGGAAATGCTGGACCACTGCCTCATTTGAAATACAAGCTGGGTGCAATCCCAGCTTATGAGGCACAGGCACAAGAGTCATTTGAGCCCAAAAGTTTGAGATCAGCCTAAGCAACAGAGAACCCTCTGCCTTAAGAAAAAACTGATTACAATATGGCAGGCTGGAAAGTCAGCTCAGCATTTAAGAACACTAGCTGCTCTTCAAGAGGACCCAGAATTGATTCCCAGCACATGATAGTTCACAACCCTCTGTAACTCCAGGTCTGGGAAATGTCCTCTTTCGACCTTAGGCACCAGGAATGCACACTGGTGCACAGACATACACATAGGCAAATCACCCAACCAAATAATAAAAACTGAATATTTTAAGGGAAAAAAGTGTGGTGCTAACAAAAATAAAGGTACAGAATGGGAAGTTCAGAATCGTTGACCAGAGCACCAAGTGGGCATACTAATGCAACTAATAAACTTCCATTGCAAATAGGGCTCAAACAAATTTGAAGTCCCCAAGACTTTCCTGGATGAGTGACATTCTGGTTGGCAAGTTGAGACATGAATGCTGGGCAAGGCATCCCAGGAGAGTCGAGCAAACCAATGAGAACAGGATAAGTGCACCACAAAGACATGTCCCCAGCAAAGTCCCCTATCCCTGAACCCAGTTGGTGGAAAATGTAACTAACCTGGCACAGATGACTGTGGCTTTTGTGCCGTCTGTGCTTAAAGGCTCTACAGCAGTCTGGCTTGGGGTCACAGCTTGGCTACTGAGTCTGTTCTGCATGTGATCCACTAGTGGCTTGATTACAATAAACTTTTATTTTCTGCATTGATTTGGTGTTTGAGTTGTGTTGGATCCAAGCGGACCCCAGAACACTAAGAAAAAGCAGCTTGCAACAAGAGAATTATCCCAGGAAATCTGAATTCCACATACCAAAACATGGAACTTGACCCCTATTTTACACCAGACACCAAAATCAACTCACTGCGCAAGAGACACAAATGGGAAATCGAGAAGAGAAGCCCTTGGACCACTGGCCTTGGCAGTGACTTTCAGACTATCACACAACCAGAAGGCACCATGCAAGCTTCCAAAGTCCTACACAGTTAGGACAGAACTACATCACTAGCTAGCATGCCAGGATAGCCCAAAGGGTGCAATGGTGGCATGCACACCTTGGCGGTAACCAACAGCTCTCTAATTAGACTTAAGACCTGCTCAACAAGAGGAAAACCTGCCTTGGACTGGAAACCTAACTAACTGCTTAGTGCTCGGGATTCTTGGAGGAGAATCTACACTAATTTACTAAGCCATCATATTCCCTAAAAAATATATATATATATATATATATTATATATATATATATAAAAACTTTCTCTTTACACCCATAGATCAGGGTCCTTTTTACCTCTCAAGGAAACTTCTCTCCAATTGACAGAGACAATTACAGAAAACCATAACCAATCAAAATGCAGAGCTGTAGAGCCCAGTCCCAAAGGATATATCTACAAAACACCTAAGGCTCAGGGAACATAGTAGAATTGTGAAGCAGAGACTGTAGGAAGCAGAGGACCTGGGAGTTCGCTGTGCGATTGTGTCTCCTAATAAGTAATGTCAAGTCTCATCAGCTTGACTGCCCGAACATGAATTGAGCAACAACAGACAAAACTGGACAAGGAAAAGCCCATAAGGCCTCAACCCTACACAAAGAACTAACTACAAGCAGCGGAGGCAAGCTGGGACTGGGGCTGGTCTAACCGCAATAAGCATGCTGCACACTGGATAGACAAGAACAGGGTCAATATTGGCAACCAGGTTCCCGAAGGCTTGACCAGAGCATCTGTAACCCAGCCTGCAAAAGGGACGCCCAGAAGCAAGAGCAGCACTCCAAACAAGATCCCCGCGGGTGGGGGTGGGGGTGGAGGGCAACACGCAGGCCTGTGGCCAACAGCTAGGACTTAGCAGTGAAAGGACGCAGGAGCGCAGCAGGCTTCTGCAAACAGGACAGAAATGCCTAGACGAGACTGGATCCAGCCAACGGGACAGATGGCGTTCATCCATCCTCTGCCCCCATCGCGCACCGCACCATTTATCACTTCCTGCCGACTCTGCTGTTGTTCTGCATCTACTCCTTCCCCCTTCCTATGTATTTTCCCTTCTCACAGCACGGCCTGAGCAGGTTTGTGGGGCCTCTGTGTCGGCCTCCTAAGAGCTGGGGTTGTCCTGTTACCTCATACAAACCTTGTCATCTCCCCCTTCTTGTTCTCATCACCCTCTCCCCTACCTCTACTGACCCAAATCTCAACACTACTCTTGCTCTTTTCCGCCCGCTTCATACTGATGGTAGCAAATATCCGTGCCGCTCTACTTCATAAAATGGCGTTTAAGGGATGGTTGGTTCTTATTTGGCTGTTACAGTATTTTCACAGTTGGCCTACCCCTTGATAGCCATTACTGTAGACACTATTGTCAGAGGACTACTCTGGGGAGCAGGCCAGCAACAGCAATCTAGCAGAAAAAGATAGCACCTAGCTTTTGTTCGTTTGTTTGTTTTTGAGACAGGCTTTCTCTGTGTAGCCTTGGCTATCCTGAAACTCACTCTATACACCAGGCTGGCCTCAAACTGCCTGCCTGTGCCTCCTGAGTGCTGGGAGTAAATGTGTGAATCACCACACCCAGATAAAGACATAATTTTTAAAAACTTAAGCTTATTTTTATGACGGTACATATGACTGTGCACCACCTGTGTGCCTGGTGCTTGATCTGATGAGGGGGTCAGATCCCCTGGAACCTAGAGTTACAGATGGTTGTGAGGCACGTGTGGGTGCTGGGAACCAAACTCAGGTCTTCTACAAGAACAGCACATGTTACTGCAAAGCTGTCTCTCCAGTCGTACTTTTTATTTTATGTATATGGACATTTCACCTGCATGTAAATCTAAGCACATGCACGTGCCTGGTGCCCACAGAAGCCAGAAGATGACATCAGATCCTCGGGAACTGGAATTTCAGACTGTTGTGAGCTGCATGTAGGTTCTAGGCTTGGAACCAAAGTCCTCTGCAAGAACCCCAGTGCTGTTAACTGCTGGACCATGTCTCCAGCGCAAAGGCAATACCAAAAAAGGAAAAGATCAGCCAACCACCTAACAACAGTGGTTTAGGTTCAGGCAAAAGCACAGGAAACTGGAATACAAGGCAATAAAGCTATGTAAAAACTACCAAACCTACAGTAACTGCACCTAGTGAGAGCACATTAACTGAAACCTCAAAGAACTCAAATGAATAATTACAAATACATTATCAAAAAACAAAACAAAACGGAAGACACAAATTCCTGAATTCCGAGAAAACAGTGAGTGAAAGAAGGTCAGTATAAGCTATGAAAATGGAACCTAGTAAACAGAAACAGTGAAAAAACCCAAACAACAGAAATGAAAATGTCAGTAACTGAAATAAAGAGACTTGTGGAAAGAGCAATACAAAGGGCCATGCAGTGGTAACAATATCAGGTCCTGAGGACAATGAGGAACTGGACATTCATTTAGTAACAAAGATACATTAATTTTTAAAATGTACGTGGGGGACTGGAGAGATGGCTCAGCGGTTAAGAGCACTATCTGATCTTCCAGAGGTCCTAAGTTCAATTCCTGGCAACTACATGGTAGCTCACAACCACCTGTAATGTGATCTAATGCCCTCTTCTGGCATGAAAGTGTATATGCAAAAGCAGCACATATACATATATATATATATATATATATAAAAATAAATAAAATCTTTTTTTTTAACGTGCCTAGACTGGGCAGTGTTGGCACATGTCTTCAATCCCTGCCCTCTAATCCTAGCATATGGGAGGCAGAAGCAGGCAGATCTCTTTGAGTTCAAGGTCAGCCTGCCCTCCAATGATAGTTCCAGAACAGCCAAGGCTACCTAGGAGAAACTGTCTCGAAAAAATATATATAAACTTCTCACATATATATGTGTGTATATGTGTGTATGTATGTATGTATGTGTATATGTAATGTATGTAATGTGTATGTATGTAAGTGTATATATATGTAATGTATGTATGTGTATATATATGTATATGTGTGTGTGTATATGAATGCATGTATGTATGCCTGAGACACTCAGGATGGTGAACTATGAAAAGACCAAATCTATAAATCGTGGACATTGAGTAGTTTTCATGGCCAGGCAAGGTGGCATGCACGCCTTTAATCTCAGCTCTCAGGAGGCAGAGGCAGGAGGATCTCTGTGAGTTAAAGGCAAGCCTGGTCTATAAACCGAGTCCAAGATAGCCAGGTCTGTCTCAAAAAACAGTTTCATGTCAAAGGCACAGGAAAATATTTTTCATAAAATTACAGCAAGAAACTACACCACATCTAAGGAAAGATGTTCATACAAGTACTAAAGGCATTAGAATACCAAACTTCCTATGTTATGGTCAAAACACTAAATATAAGCCGGGCGTGGTGGCACACGCCTTTAATTCCAGCATTCAGGAAGCAGAGGCAAGTGAATCACTGTGAGTTCAAGGCCAGCCTGGTCTACAAAGTGAGTCCAGGACAGCCAAGGCTACACAGAGAAACCCTGTCTTGAAAAAAAAAAAAAAAACACTAAATATACCCAAGGGAAATATATCTACAGCTGAAAAAAAAGAAGAAGAAGAAGAAGAAAAGAAAAGAAAAAATTCACATTATAAGGCTGGCTCATTAAATTAGCATATTTCTTAACAAAAGATTAAAAGAGAAAAGTTAGGAATAAAGTTTTCAGTGTCTGAAAGACAATACTCTCCATCTCAGACTACTATTCCCAGTGTGCTAATATGAAGGAAGATGTCCCCACAGGCTCGTGGGAACGGCATGATTTGAAAGGATGAGGATGTATGTGGCCTTGTGGAGGCAGGTGCCATCTGACAGGACGAAGTGTGTCGCTGGGGGTGGGCTCTGAGGTCTCAGAAGCCCAAGTCAGGCCCAGTGGCTCACTCTCTTCCTGCTGCCTTTGGATAAAAATATAGGACTCTCAACTCCTTCTCCAGCACCATGCCTGCCTGTGTGCCACTGTGCTTCCTGCCATGTCAATAATAGACTAAGCCTCTGAACTATAAGCCAGCCCCAATTAAACGGTTTTCTTTATAAGAGTTGCCATGGTCATGGCATCTCCAGCAATAGAAACCCTAAGTAAGACACCCAGCAAACTGCTGCTGCTGAAGAGGGGCAGGGGAGAGACCCAACTTCCCCAAGACTGCTAAGCCATGTTAACGGAAGACACTGGGGAGAATTTTTTTGTATTGAGGAAAACAAAGACCCCCCAAGAGGCTATGGGAAAACTGTATGCTGCAGCTGTAGTCAAACAAATAAGATTAGGAAAACACCAGCCAGTTCAAAGTGACAGGACCAGTGTGTCTTCTCAATAATTCTGAATAGTAAGGCTCCCAATTCCCCCATCAACACACAGGTGAGCAGTCTGTCTCCAAGAAATGTGCCTCCACTATAAACAGATGGTACCATGGGGTGAAAGGAAAGAAAAGGCATTCCAAACAAGCGGGACTGGAAGCAAGCCAAGTGCCATTGTTCTGATGCCTGATAGAACCAGACAGTCAAAAGGCGTAAGGCATAAGGCATTAAACTGTAGACTTCTATGCACCCAGCTGACATGTGCACCCACTCCACAAACAAACATTGCAAAGGGTAAAGTCAAGAATTAGGTGATACAAAGAAGGCAGAGCGGATAAAACACTTGCCATGCAGGGAGCAGGACTGAAGCACGGAAGCCGAGTACTGACATCAAGCCAGTCAGATGTGCTGCTTGCCTGTAATCCCAGCACTCTGGAGGCAGAGTCAGGATCCCCAACACACATTGGCTAGACAGATTAGACGTAACTGGTGCTCTCTGGATTCAACAAAAGAACAAACCTCAGTAAGTGAAGAGTGAGGGATTGAAAAAGACCAGTATCAATTTCAGGGTCCAGCATGCATGTGTATGTATGTGAGCGCACGCTAGCACATACATACCCCTGACACACAAACCACATGGAAATAAACATTTTAAGTCAAATAAATAAAAAGTCACAAATTAACCCCAACACATAGTGGGTGACTTCACTATCCATTCTCACCAACAGACAGGCCATCTTGGCAAATATAAACACTTGCGCTAAATGACATCAAACATCAATAGACCTCCCAGAAACCTACAAGAACAGTCCATCAAAACACTTCAGAATAGACATTCTCAGAAACCTGTAGAACTGACTCTAAAACAGGCCATAATAGGTCATATAATAGCACAGAAAACCTTGACAAACATAGGGAAATTTAAATAACTTATTTTATTTTGATCACAATGCTAAAAGCTGAAAATCAACAGCAAGGGCAGACTACAGAGCATCCATACTTGTGGGAATTCAGCAACATACCACTAATAACACACAGTCAGTGAAGAAATCAAGAAGACAACAAAAGATTGGTAAAATCAAAGCAAACGAAGACAGAACATACTAATACCAATGAGACATAACAAAAGCCATTTCTTTTTGGGGGGCGGTTGGTTTTTCAAGACAGGGTTTCTCTGTGTAGCCCTGGTGGGCCTGGAATTCACTCTGTAGACTAAGACGGCTTCGGGCTCATAGAGATCTGCCTGCCTCTGTCTCCCGAGTGTTGGGATTAAAGGTATGTGCCACCACTGCCCAGCTAACAAAAGCATTTGTAAGAGTAAAGTTGTTGCTAAACATGCCCGTATTAAAAACAACAGAGGATCTCAAATAAATAACAGTACACCCTAAGTCTTGAAGGAATAAGAACAAACCAAACCCAAAAGTAGTGGTTGGAAAGAAGTAACTTAATGAAATAGGACGACTCAGTGACGCTGAGATGGCTCTCTGCGAGGATGAACAAGAGATGGGGCGCAGCATGCCCACAGCACTGAGCTTGGTCCCTAGCAGCGCATAAAGCAGGTATGGTGGAACACACCTGTACCCTCAGCATTTAGGAAATAGATAGGAGATGCAGAAAGGAAAGGTCACCTTCAGATACACAGCTAATTTGAGACTAGCCTGGGGTATATAGGTCCCTGTCCAAAGAAAAGAAAAAATGAAGGAAGGAGGGAACAAAGAAAGAGAGAAAGGAAAGGAGAGAGAGGAGAAAAGAGAGGAAAGAGGAGAGGAGAGAAGGGAGAGGAAAGCAGGACAGAAAGAGAGCGGAGACAGAGAGGAACAGGATCAAAACACTCAGCAAAAATCAAAAGCAGGGGAAGCAGTTCGAGATGCAGACACAGACGAGGAGTCCCTGAGGAGCCCTCGGGCTGCTCAGAAAGTAACACCAGCAATTAAAGATGGGATCCCATGGAGTCACAGAGCTTTGCAACAGAGCACTCAAATCAAAACTTAGAGAAATTCTGCGTTAGCATTTTTAAGTGTTTGTTTGCCACCAGCGTTTAATCTTCTTGCCCAAGTAGAGAAGGGAAAAATGCCTATGGCGGACATTTCTTCCGAAGCCCTTTGCTCTTTAATATCTAACAGAAGCAAGGCCTGGCTCACAGCCACTGCTGTCAGTCTGCACTGGAAGCCTAGATGTTGCCCCACTGTAAGATAAGATCTCTAAGCCTTAACTGACACGGCAAGAAGGCAGACATCTTTTAAATCCCTATGAAGTCCAACAAAATGGCTTCTTAATCTGAAGAAACCAAAGACGTATCCTTTTCCAGAGGGCAAAGCCTACACTTTAGAATAACGATCCACTTTAAGCCCTTTACCGAGTGCTTTATTAAGGCCACCCTTAGACATGCTGGACCATTCGAGGAGCTTGTACATCCATTTCATGACTGGAGTCTCACTGCTTCACTGTGATACTGACGTTGCTTTTGTGATGCTCAACACTGAGAACAAGTTCCTCCCCCGCTTGCACTTGGATGGGATTATCCAGAACCACCGCAGCTTGCTTCCAGTGGGAGGCTTCGCCTGAGGTGTCCAGCCTGACATCATCATCAAGGCACAAATGAAACCAAAACGGAACAGCAGTTACTCGTCCAGACCTACAAGCACGGACCTGCAGAAAGTGAATTTTGAACATTTCATCGAGGAAAGTAAGTCTTCTCTTTTGAATCAATTTGAACACAGGAACTAGAAATACATTTAACCATGCATTCAAATTTAGTAACTAGTTGTAGACTCTAATGTTTATCTAACCTATTTTTGTATGTTGTCTAGAAATTCAGATTTAAATCCTCAAAGGAAATGACAGACCGTGTAAGTATAGTGCCCGTCATTTCAGCTCCATGTTTTGCATGGGAAGAGTGACCCCCCTGTAGCTGTCCTTACTTTTACTTCTCTCCTGGAAGTGTTCAAATATGGAGTCATCAGGTCTAATCTAAGGAGCTCCACTGGCTGGCTTAAAGGGGTACATGGCAACGAAGATAAATCCAAACACACACGAATAGGCACCTGAAAAAAGAGGGAACATTCGCTTTTATTGTTTTCACAGTGAGGGTTCCCTCTGTACTCGACTTATAATTAGCTCCTTATGACAAAACTTTTTATCGTTTACTTTATGCATCAACCTAAGGCATGAAGCTTCATGGCCAGGTTTTCAGGAGGAATGAATGAGCTAACTTTGCTGTGGTCGTGACCAGGTTTTCAGGAGGAATGAACTAGCTCGTGCACTGGGTTCTTACCTACAGGCCTTTCTCTTGGATGAAAACACATCAACTTTTAAGTGGCCGAACAATTCCAAAACCATTTGTACCTAGAATGTGTGAGCTAGCAAGCAGACAGTCTAACAGTAAGTACTACTGTGCTTCATCAGAGGCACCAAACTCAGCCGGACACGGTGGCACACACTCTCATTTAAAATAAAACGACAGGGCTGCTTAGAAGATGCTCTCCTTCTGGGTTCAATCTTCATGGTGAGACTGGACACAGACAGGGCCAGCTTTCCTAGGTATTCACTCCCTCTTCCTCACTGTGCCATCTGCTCCTGTTTACGCTGGTAACTGAGAACCCTCCATTGCCACTTCTCAATGCCTGGGACAGGAATCCTCTTACAGACAGATCTACAGATCTACTCACACCTTACAGACTGTTCCCACTTTTGTTTCTCAGCCAAACCTCCTGGCCTGGCCTGTCACCATCAATCTAGAGCTCATAGCCTTTCAAGTTCTCTGAACTCAGGTCTCAAGCCATTTTCTGCACACCCCTACCGTTCCGTCTGCCTGTGGTTTTAAATGCTGTCTACATGATACTGACTGCCCAATTCACATGCTCAGCCTAGAGCTTCGAGCCTTATCCAGCTGCTCAACAACCCCTCCTGACACCTACACAGCACAGCTGAGCACACCAACAAATGATAAGTGTCCTTCCTGGTCCTCTCTTACATTCTACATCCAATCTATAAAACTCCGCCTTATAAACCTGACTGTAGAGCGGGGATGCTGGAGTTGAAGGTCTTGCCCCTTTCTGCCACGGCACAGCTGGTTGACTAAGAAGTCTATAGTCCCTGTGGAGGCCCTGAGCCTGAAGACGAGCAAGGAGAGGTGCTGGACAGGGACTCTTTGGACTCAGAAGATGAGAAGATGGCTGGTGAAGGGCCTTCTCCCGTTTAATCTTGCACTCGAAAGCAGAGACGATGGACATTCGGCTTTTTCTTTCTTTTTTTTTTTTTTTCCAGAGCTGAGGACCGAACCCAGGGCCTTGCGCACCACTGAGCTAAATCCCCAACCCCATACGGCTTTTTCAAGGAGCTGACAATAACTGATGTGCCCATGGGCTCCCACCATTTTTGTTGTTGTTGCTGTTCCTTGGTGACCTGAATCAGTCTACCAACCCCCCTCGTAGTCAGAGACTACAGGTTCCTACTCATAGCAGGCCAATCGGTGCTGCCCACTGCCATCTCTGTTAAGAGCATTAATTTCCGCAAACTTCGCTGTTGGGCTCACACAGTTTTAAGTGGTCTTCTCATTGGCTATAAAAGTGTTTTGCATGGATGTGTATTCTCTCTTGGGACCTCCCTGCCTGGCTGTCTATGTCAATGGCCAGAGTTAACCTAATGTCCGGGTTGGCTGCCAACCTGCTGAAGGCTGACCACGCTGGCCATGCTCCTACTCCCTGTCCATAGAGAGACCCTGCTCCCATCATGCACCCTTGGTTTATACTGGGATACCTGTTTCACACAGAGATGGCAACAACGTACATGGAGACAGCAATTCTGGTTCAAGCCTCCTGTGAGGGAGATATTCCTGACCCAATCAAAGGTGGCATGCTGCATACATGGGGCAGTAGGCCTGTCGTTTAAGGAAGCATGACTCACTCTCCCTGGAGGGAGTGTAGCATAGGGAAGGATTTCAGGCTGCCTGTTTACTTGACTTGCAGCACCCATGGGGGCTCAGGCTTCCTTCTAGCCATGCCTGCACTGGGGTTAACTGGTACTGGGAAAGGCACCGTAGTCTGACTGCCTGGACCTGCAGCCATAGCTCCATGAAGTTCTGCATGTGCATACTCTGGCACACATGTACACACAAGTTACACAAGTATAAACATGGAGATCAGAGGTAGATAGTGGGTGTCTTCTTCAATTGCTCTTAGAGGTAGAAATTTTCTGCCATGGTGGACTGTGTTCCTCAAACTTTAAGATTCCTTTTTCAGGTATTTTGTTGTAGCAACTAGTAACTAATACATACACCTAACTTGGGAATGTCTCTAATTCTAGACCTGGGAAGATGGAAACAGGGGGATCAGGAGGTCAAGGTTCTCCCTGGCTACATACTGAAGCCCTCTGGGCTACATCAGACCCTATCTCCAAACAAACAGTTTGTGTAGTAGGTGTTCAATAAACACTTGTTAAATGATTTTTAATGAACTATATTCTTTTAACAACTTCTGCTTTTGTTTCATTGGTTCACACACTTATCAAGTAGTTTACCATTGTAAGAGAGGAGACAATACCTAAGGCAAAGAATAAAAAGACTATAAAATATAAAACTGCCAAGAAAGGTTACGGGGTCTCTTTAGATAAGCAGCCATCAACTAAAGTGAGAGCACGGCATTAAGGGTCATCTGTAGGGTGTTACATAGAAACACAGAGGGTGGGGCTTAGCCAGGACAGGATCACCCAAGAACAACGGGGGACGGAGGGTAATCCTTCAATTATATGAAAACAGACAGACTATAAGGCTCTACGCTGTTAAGGACAGAGTGGCCATGAAACAGGCAGTACAGTGAAAGGGCAGCATGGCCCGGGGAGACTCTGCTCACACTGAAGAACTGCCGGAGCCAGGACCAAGTGGGAATGAAAGAGCAAGACAGGCAGGGGATGGAGAGACACCCAGCAGCCAAGAGTGCTCGCTGCTCTGCCAGAGGCCTGGGCTCAGTTCCCAGCACCCATGCAGGGTCACAACCACCTGCCACTCTAGCTCCACACCTGATATCCTCTTCTAGACTCTGTGAGCAACGCACACACAAAACACACATGCATAAACCAAACTAAGTCATTCTCTTAAAAGTTACACTAGAAGCCGGGCAGTGGTGGCGCACGCCTTTAATCCCAGCACTCAGGAGGCAGAGGCAGGCGGATCGCTGTGAGTTCGAGGCCAGCCTGGTCTACAAAGCGAGTCTAGGACAGCCAAGGATACACAGAGACACCCTGTCTCGAAAAACAAAACAAAACAAAAAAAATTACACTGGAAAGATAGCTGGTGGCCTTTTGGAAACATGAACAGACACAGCTTAAGCATCTCAATCTTGTGATAAATATGCTCTCTTTATTAAGTCTTCACAAGAGAGATATTCAGCTAACTAAAACCCTGGTTAGCCAACCGCCTCCAAAAGCAGTTAATCAATTTATTCCTCAGTTGGCTCTGTCACAGAACTCCTACCAGCATCCTAAGAGCTTACTAATTATACCTTCAGGCATCATTTCAACTGCTACTCAGTATCCCGCTTTTCAGAATTCTGCTTTGGCTTGTATGGTCGTATCCGCTCCACCCCATCTTCAGCCACACGTGGCTTCCCTGGCACTCTGTCTAAACACACGTTAAACTCACGCACGGGTGTGCTCGTCGTTCCTAGCACCTGGGACATTTCCACTCTCTCTCTAAATCCTAACTCCTTGTTTCTTAACCTGAAACCCGCCTCCCTGTCTTGAGCTCCACATGTCCCTGCTGCCTACAGACAGACGGCCTAGACCTGGGCTTCAGCTGCCCAGGCCAATCCTTAGTCACCTGAGGTCTCACTACAGAACCGCAAGCTTAGGACACAGGCTTCTGGGGGCTTCTTTGTTACACAAGTACAGCCCTTTCTCAAAGTCTAAGAGCTCCGGTTTTATTTTCAATCTGGAACAGGGATTCAGAGGAAAGTCTATAAACTTTAGTCTGCATTCGTGACAAAGTCCTTGGTTATTCTAACCCTCAGGTTGATTTTCATCTGTGATGTGGTCCTTTACTCCAGGAGACCGGCTGCCTTTCTAACCCAGCTAAAACCAATCACTAAGTAAAACCTCAAGGACGGAGGGAGACAGCGACATCTTGGCTGACCAGCTCTCTGACACTTACCTGAAACTGGTTAATAAAAGGTGCTATGTTTAACCCAAGAGTGTGTTCTGTTCCTTGGACAGCACTCTCTTCTACCAGTGTCTGGGACTCCAGCAGCATCCCAAACATCAGCACGTACTGGGGGAAGATCTTGCCTCCAGACTGCAGTAAACACCTGAAGAAGGGCAAATGTCTTTAAAAGCCTTTTAATTCCCTGTTTTATAGCTATAAATAAGCAAGCATCATGAATTAGTGAAGTGTAAATGATATGTAGTCATTATTGGCTAATAGCTCAAATTTTAAATCACAAGAAATAGTTGCCTAAGAAGTCAAATTTGGACTGTTAACTCAGGAGCCAGACTAAGGTAAATTTTTAGTTATAGGCTGCAATCATTAACAGTGAACCCTCCCTACATAAAGATCCAAATATTCCAAAATCCAGTACTTTTTGAACAGTTATACAATACATGGAAAATTCTATATATGACTTCATGAATAGGTTTCCATAAAAATATGAATGCACTAAAAATCCTGTACAGCTACTTTAAGACTGTGTAAGATGCATATGAAATAGTAATAAACCTCATGTGTAGACAAGCTTCCTCCACCAGTGATCATCATGTGTAAGGAGCTGCAACACTGATGGTCCTAAGCAGTTCAGGCAAGGTGAAAGTTGGACGGCTAACAGGATAGACTTACACCATCACCACTATGAATGGTTTAGTATATGAGGGTGCAAAGCATTTGGTCAGTTCTCTGAACTATTCTGTAACTTCTCTGGAAGTCTGAAATGATTCACTATGAAGGATTAAACCTTCCAAATGCAAATATATACGCAAACTGAAATATTCTAGGAAGCAAAGCAAGACAAAGGTTAACAAAACCCTTTCTCGTGCAACTGCACATTCATCTTCATTCTCCCCTGAGTCCCACAAAATGGTATTAACAACTCTGTATATGGTTATTAGAAAGTATCTTAAGTAGGCTGTACCTAGAAAGAGAATTATGAGCAGAAATTAAGTGCCTGGTGGGACGCTGGCATTCCATGCATGTGGGTACCAGGTGTTCCTGTACCAAGAATTCGGAGGCTTAAGTTAAGGGCACTAAAACTACCATGGGTATTGTTTTTCATACCTGAGCCATAAAAGGAAGCAGAAATTGTTATATAACGTTTATTCTCCTAGTTATAATTGTTGTCTCAGGCTTACTGCCTCTGTCTGCTAACCACGGCCTAGAGCTGGAAGCGTCTCACCTCCACACAATCCTATCTAGGTCTAGAATGTTTTCATCCTCTGAGACTTAGTGCTGAATAAGCTCACCCTTTCTAGTTCTTTCTGAACTCTGGCTGGCTGGCTCAACTCAGCTGTTCTGGCTCAAACTCCTCTCACAGCTGACTGATTCAACCTAGCTTCTCTGTTTCTCACTGAATTGCTCTGCTTGGCCTCAAACTAACTCTAGCAATCTTTTTCTAATCTTCTGGCTTCTTCTCATTCTCTGGCTCATTCTGTCTTCACCTGTGTCTTCAACCTCTCTCTGTAAAACTCTCCCGGTAAAAACCACCACTGAATTCCACAAACTGAACTGCCACAAACTCCACTGCACTGCTTCTCAATTGACTGACGCAACCGAACAACCTGAACAGCACTGACTAGAACTCAGATCTGCATGCCTCTCTCTCTTGAGTTCTGGGATTAAAGGTGCGTTCCACCATGCCTGGACCTAAGTTTTTCTCTAGCCAAAACTTGCTCTATACCAGGCTGGCCTTGAACTCAGAGATCTGCTTGCCTCTGTCTCCAGGGATTAAAGGCGTGTCTTTATTCCAGCCAGATCACACAGACCTACAAAGTCTTTGGATGTGATCTCTTGCCAGAGCAGTCATGTTTACAATTTAAATCGCTCTACAAGAAACAGAAGAGTAAGGTTTCTAAGACCAAGTGAAACCATTCCTTATCTGTCACATTTTCAAACATCAAACCTTGTTCTTACTGAGTTTTTTGGAATATCTTTTAATTAAACTTCCAGAGCAGGGACTACAGAAAGGTGGGCAATGTACCATCTCGAGCATCTCTCACAGTAAATTTTATACCCAAGTTAAAGACATAAGGATCTACTTTTTAAAAACTGCAGACTAGCCATCTGACCAGTCTGTACATATCTGAAAGATTATATGCGTGTTTAAATTTTTCCTATGTAACTTCCCTAAACAGATTGTTAAGACTTAGGGGCCGTGAAGACAAGTGAGTGGATAAAGTCCTTGCAGTCCAAATGGAGGTGCAGAGCTTAGTGTGCAGCACACAGGTACAGCAGCAGCCTGCCTGCAGAGCTGGCACTCACGGAGGGGCAGGGGCGCAGCGCTCAAGCCAAGCTCAAGAGCTAGATTAACCAGATGAGCACACTTTGTGTTTATCTACAGAGCCTTCACAGCAGAGGAAGGTGCAAATGATGAAGACACTCAGCACGTGCTATTAGAAACAGAATAGCAAGGACGAGTGATGGAAGCACCCATTCCCAGGTGGAACCACGTACACAGGGCTGACTCCAGGCTTAATCGTTGAGTAGAGAGGACGTAGCCTGGTTCAGGGTCATGACTTACCCTTACACTGTGTACACTGACACCCTTACAGAGTGTAGTCTGGCACTCTACATCTAGGAGGCATCTGGGACCTGCTGGCCCTATGCTCATCCTACACTCTTCTGGACAACTTGTTTGAGTTCGAGGGAGAGTCTGTAGTCACCCTCAGTTACTCACCTCTTAAAGAGGCATGGCTCTCAACAAAGCCCTTCCTATTAGCTTGTGAGCTATTATGAAATTGCCCTTGTTAATTTACTTGTTAAATTTCTGCCAATTTGCCTTTTTTTTTTTTTTAATTTTCCAAATTTGGAAGGTCAAAAAAAGTTCTAAGAATGGTAACAATGCACTCTGGGCTGGAGAGATGGCTCAGAGGTTAAGAGCACTGGCTCTTCTTCCAAAGATCCTGAGTTCAATTCCCAGCAACCACATGGTGGCTCACAACCATCTATAATGAGATCTGGTGCCCTCTTCTGGCCTGCAGGCACACAAGCAGGCAGAATACTGTATAATACATAAATTAATTAATTAAAAAAAAAAAACAAACAGTGCACTCTAACTTGGGTTTTGACTGTTATGAAACGGGCCATTTAGCAGGCACTGACATCATACTAGGTTTCTCTTTGTAGTGTGTGGATAGCAGAGCAGCTCACCACCGCCGAACTTGACTTTTACCTTAAGAAGCGCTTTCCCTTATTTATTAAAACTTCTCACACCAAACTGGAAAGAGGATTTCTCCCAAACACAGCCAACTAATTAGTTCTCCAAATCAGCAGAGTACCTTATGATTCCAGTCACTTCTAACACGATGTACCCATGTCACACAGTTAAAGACTTCAGTGCCGTGTGAGTGGCCCACTTCAGATGCCGCCACTAAAGCCCAGGTGTCTGGAACAGTGCAACCGTCACTAATACACATGCGGTATTCGCACAACTCCCTCTCTGAGGGAAGTTTCTGATAATCTGCTAAGGTGGCTCACAGAACTAAGGAAAACACATTACCTCTATGTACTGGCTCACTACAAAGGCCAGCACGCAGAAATGGGATGCTGGAGACAGAGCTCAGCTGTTAGGAACATTTGCTGCTCTTGCAGAGGACCCGAATTCAATTCCCAGCACCCACATGGTGGTTCACAACCATCTGTAACTCCAGCTCCAGGGGACCCCATGTCCTCTTCTGATCTCTCCAAGCATTAGGCATGCATGTGGTCCACATACAAACCCAAGACATTTAAAATACATAAATCGGGGGCTAGAGAGATGGCTCAGCGGTTAAGAGCACTGACTGCTCTTCCAAAGGACATGAGTTCAATTCCCAGCAACCACATGGTGGCTCACAACCATCTATAATGTGATCTGGTGCGAATTGTATACATAATAAATAAATAAACCTTTAAAATAAATAAATAAATAAATAAATAAATAAAATAAAATACATAAATCTAAAAAAAATTTTTAAAGACAAACTCACTCACTCAGAAACGGCCAAACAGAAGACACATAGGGCGATCATGACTTATACTAACATTGTGTTTGATCTGTATCTTGGCTTTCTGCTGTTTTGTTGTTTTTAGCACAAAACTCTTAAAAGAGGAGGCTTCTCAGAGTCAAGGAAATGCTAAGAATATCTTCTGTATATCAAGGCCATTCCAGGGGCTAGGGACTACCAGAGGCTCAGGTTTGTTCTCCAGAAAGAACAAGTGACTAGGGGGTTGGGCCTTTGTCCTCTTCCCCTGCCTGGTCTCAACGCCAGGTTAAATTATCACTAACACCCAGTGCTGCCCATACAGAATGAAGCCATGCCACTCCAAAGGGACAGAGTTGAGGGCTCCTGTGCAGCTCAGCGTGTCCGGGCAGACACCGACACTCTGCACACTCCCACGCAGCACTCCTTCGGCTCCTCGTCGGCACCCTCTATAGGTTCATCTACGCCAGGCACTTTCCTAGGTCCTGTGAGCTGCTATACAAACCCAACCAAATCTGAAGGGGTTTTACAAACTGAAGGGAACCTTCAACTTGTACTGGTGGTTTAGAAGTAGAGACGACACCCTACACTGTGCACCTGACTTTTGACGTCCGTGACGCCCTCTAGGTTCGGCCTGTACCTTGCAGAACCACACTGAATTTAAGAACTGGCTGCTGTGTGGGGTAAATCCCTGTAGAGCTGTCACCAGGAATACTGTGGCAAACGGTGGATCAGAGGAAGAAACAACTCTTTCTGAGAGGACACTCAGAGCTCCTTGCAGTCTTGAGGCACGTTACTCTCCCACGGTTTGACGTGCTCACCTGCTCTGGAAAGCTTGTGAACTTCTCTTTTTTTTTTTTTTTTTTTTTTTTTTTTTTTTTTGGTTTTTCGAGACAGGGTTTCTCTGTGTAGTCTTGGCTGTCCTACACTCGCTTTGTAGTCCAGGCTGGCCTCGAACTCACAGCGATCCGCCTGCCTCTGCCTCCCGAGTGCTGGGATTAAAGGCGTACGCCACCACGCCCGGCCCCAAGCTTGTGAACTTCTCATTCACAGCTTTTGTGAAGATTCATTTACTTATTGGTGATTAACTGAGTTTTAGTAGAGGAAAGGTCTAAGTTGTCAACCAGGCTATCCTGGCAACCTCCAGCCTCTACCCCAAACCTGCCTAGATGCCATCATCAGAATAAACTCTGCTGTCAGGTACGGTTAGATAGTAAGATATCAGCTCACCCCTATTGTGCACAAAAATTAAAAACAAAACAGCAACAACAACAAACCCTGGTGAAGTTTATGTTTTTTGTTTTACCTGGATATTGCCGCTTTTTCCATTATTTCCTGCTGAATGAGTCCAGACGGCTCAATGACATCTAATATAATTATGCTCCACAATTTGTCTGATTTGGGCCTTTGCAACACAGCAGCTTCATCCTCTATGTGTCTCAGCCAAAACTCAAGTGTGTCCTTAGGGAAGTGATTGGCTTCAGATATGAGGTCCAAAGTGAGACAATGCTGGTCTTTCTCCACAGAACTGTAGGGCTTAACCTGACCGAGTGTTCCAGCAAGGATGGGCAAAAGAGAGAAGCCTTCAGACACGTCCAACACGTAGAAGGGGTCAGAGGTGCTCGGCACACTGTCACTCTGTCCACTCCCAGAGTTCATCTCAATATCCTGACAGTGAGTATCCACGGGCTGGCACGGCTGCTCTGGAGCCAGTGAAGACAACACCTTCCTCATCGCCGTCTTGAAGCCCTCGTGATATGGGATGTTGTTAAGCAAAGCAATCTCTGTGGGCTCTAACACACAGGCCTGCTCCAGAGCGTCTGGTCTACTGGTCTGAAGGTTAGCCACAGGGCGCTGCAGAGCTCCGCCTCATTTCCTAGAGAGAACAGGTCTTTACTCTTGGTAAAACTCTTCATAACTTCCATTTCATGCTCCAGACGCAAGATGCTGATACTCTGGATTCTTAGGTAACAATCTTGACAAGATGCTTCCATTGTCACACTGTCCCCAGGCTTTATCCAGTAGTCTTTATTAGTAGAAAAGGACTGAGAGAAAAAGAAAAAAATATATATGTATATATAACTGATTGTCTTAGTCAAAAGCAAGCTGGGGAGGAAAGGGTTTATTTGGTTTACACTTTCACATCATAGTCCATCATTAAAGGAAGTGAGGGCAGGAACCTGAAGCAGGAGCTATGGACGGGTGCTGCTTACTGGCTGGCTCCTCCTGGCTTCCTCAAGCAACCTTGGAGACTGGGTTTCCTTGTGTAGGCCTGGCTATCCTGAACTAGCTCTGTAGACCCGCCTGTCTCTGCCTCCCAACCGTGCACCACCACCAGCCAGCTTAACTACTTTCTTGCAGAACCCAGAACCACCAGCCCAAGGGATGGCACCACCCACAGTAGGCTGGGCCCTCCCCCATCAATTACTAATTATGAAAATGCTCTACGGGCTGGCCCACAGCCCCATCTTATGGAGGCAGTTTCTAATTAAGAAGTTTCCTTTCAGATGACTTTAGCTTCTGTCAAGCTGACACAAAACTAGCCGGCACAACTGATCCCTAGTCAATTTAAGCTGAGTCCCGGTCCACTCCACAGCTGCTGCTGGTCTTGGCAGTTATTCCCACGGTACTGGCATCTCCAGAACGCTGAGGTCTCTTGCTGCAACTGGGCTGCACTGCTGATTCTCCTTCCTCTACCCCGCAAGTGTTGGAATTACAGACATACCACAAAACTTCATGTTGACTTTGTTTTTATTACAATCAGTAGATATGCTGCCAAACTAAGGAAGATGTGGGGATAAAAAGAGCCTTTGTCTAGATGCAAAGGCAGATGAAATTCAGGGAGCAAGCCTCATTGTAGCTTAAACAGACACTCTTTTCTCTGAAGGTAATTTCCAAAAGAACAAAAGCACAACACAATAGTATCTAATATTCCTTAAGCATATGGAAACCTGCTTGTTTAGGGACATCACAGGTTCAGGGAAGCGTATGCCCTGCAGCAAGGACTATACTGTGCTCCTCTCCAGAGTCCCTGTGTGTAATTGTCATATTCCTATTGGTTCTAGGACCAGATAAAAATACAATCTATACCTAAGTGTGGTGGTACATGGCTGTACTACCAAACAGTGGGAAGCTGAGGCAGGCAGATCGCTTGAGGCCACAAAGTTTGCTTCATAACCCTAACTGAGCTCAGTCCCTAGAAACCAAGTAAAGAAAATAAGGGATAGTTGTCCCCCGACCACACGCATGCCACGGGATGTACGTTCCTCCAAGAAACATCTCACACATCACACAAGACAGGCACACACAAAGGAAATAGATGTCTGTGTAGTCCCTGATCTGATCTGCCGAGGCCTGTACGCTGACCTGAAGCTCTGGCCCTGTTGTGACTGACTCTGCTGGCCTTGCTGTAAGGTCTCAGAGCTCTTACTGGGCCATGCCTGAGAACAGGCTGATGCAGTGTACCCTTACAGTCTTGTAGGAATGAGAAGATACACAGGGAAAAAAGCTTCGCTCTCAGCAAGCCACGTTTGAAAATCTTTGTTCATCATTTTTGTTTTCTTATACTGATTTAATGTCTCTGAAGCGTTCTCAGGGAGACCATTTTAAATGCACACAGTGGCAGCAAGCAAGCGCATCTACCCACTGCGCCATCTCTCCAGCCCTGCTACACACGTTCTTATGACCTGGGCTCTACAGCGTCATCAGGGTCCCTATGGCTAAGTACTCATGCATTTAATACTTTTCTAACCCCTTTTTAAAAAAAGCAGCAGTGCTCACTTCAGAAGGAGTTGTACTAAAATTAGAACAATAGGGCTGGAGAGATGGCTCAGCGGTTATGAGCACTGACTGTTCTTCCAGAGGTCCTGAGTTCAATTCCCAGCAACCACATGGTGGCTCACAACCATCTGTAATGTGATCTGATGTGCACAGTATACATAATAAATAAACAAAAAATACTTTAAAAAAATAAAATAAAATAAAATTAGAACAATAGTGAGAGGATTAGCATTGCTTCTGAGCAAGTGAAGTGTTTCATTTTTACATTGTTTAAAAAGATTTATTTATTTATTTAATGTATATGAGTGTCTATGTGTATGCATGTTTACTCGATGCCAGAAGAGGGCATCAGATGCCAGTATAGAGGGTTGAGCCACCATGTGGTTGCTGAGAATTGAATTCAAGATCTTTGGAAGAGCAGCCAGTGCTCTTAACCACTGAGGTATCTCTCTAGCCCATCATTTTTACTTTTTTTTAAAAGCAGCATTTCTTTTGTCTACTGATAACTAATAATTGAAACTATCAAATGAGTAATGAGAGTTGTAACTGAGAAGCATGGAGTAATTTAATTCACTATGTAACCTTGGTTGGCCCCCAAACTGCTTTCAGAGTGCTGGGATTAAAGGTATGTGACACTGTAGGCAGTTTTTGTTTCTAATAAATACTTTAATGTACACTTGTGACAATTCATACACACAAACACCACATCTTTATCATATGTGTACTCTCAATCTCACCCCCAGGAACTTTTAAGTCCTCTCTCTCACTTTCCAGAGGAATGATTTTATCTCTCTTATTATTTTTTGAGACTGGGTCTCAATATGTAGGCCTGGTCTGTCTAGCTTTTGCTATATAAACCAGGCTGTCTTTGAATTCCCAGAGATTAGCCTACCTCCTGATGCCTTGACAGTGCTGTGCTTAGCTGCACGCAACACCACAGCTGGCTTTAATCTCTCTTCCAAACTATACGTTCGCTATTTAAATTTACTTTTGAACAAAGAAAATTGTAATTCTGAAATATTTAAGTAATACCTCTTTTGCTAAAAACTTCATCTCCAAAGTAATTGCTTTTTCTTTTTGGCCACTAACATTTACTTGATAAAAGCAACTAACTTTGATTTGGTGTTGAAGTTTGATTTAAATGTTTTAGAGATTTATTTATTTATGCATTTTTAAATGTACCGATGTTTTGTCGGCATACGTTTGCACTTTAGGAGATGCCATTGGACCCCTGGGGCTATGGGTATAGCGGTGCTGAGCTGCAGTGTGTGCAGAGAATTGAGCCTGGTCCTCTGGAAGAGCAGATGTTTCCTGAGGAGACAACGCTCACCTGCAAGGGCCTGCACTGGGTAAACAGCCTGCTCCCAGCACGTCTCCTCAGCGGGGCCTGTGCACAGACTATGCTCGTCATCAAGCTGGAGAACAAACCAAACCACAATGGCATCCAGCACGCCTTCCTTAACAGCGGGGACAGCAAGAGGCTGCGGCTTTCTAGTTGCAAGACTTTTCAACTCCTGAAAAGAAATGTAAAAAGGATGAGAAAACCGAGGTTAGGAAACTAGTAAGGAGCCAAAACAATTTAAATAATAAAAAAGAATGAGAAGGCTTTATACACTGACTGTGCAGCCCGCTCGGTGTCACACAGCTCCTCTCTGCAGCTCACAGTCCTTTCCTGCACAGCTGGGGAATCACAGAATACCATGTGTACTAAACAGACAGGAGACACATCCACACGCTACTGATAAGAAAAAACCACCAGTGACACAGTGGTAGATGACAAATGCATGCAGCAAAGCAACATCGTTGTTTTATTCTGGAAACTACACATGTGTACATGCATGCTTACAGAAAGAAAAGCAAGCCCGGAATGACACACTTAAAACAAGAGATGCAGGGGAAGGAGGCAACGTTTTAAAAGGTGACACTGGGGCGTCTTCTGTCTGTTCTGTAACTCCTTAAAAGTGTTAAACAGGTAGACATTATTTTTTTAAACTAAAAGCTTTTATACGGTGTATGTGGATTAAGGAAAATTTCAAATGAAAACTATTAAAATAAAAACCAGCTGTGATAAAGTACTTAACAGCCGCACTCCCATTACTCCTGGAACACTTTGTCTACCCGGCATCCACAAAAAAGTGAACTTAAAACAGCTACAGACCACGCCAAGAGAAGGCCAGTGAAAGGCGAAGCATCTGACGCTAAGAGCGCACGCATCACCTTCCTTCTGCCATCACAGGGAGTGCTCACAACAGCACACAGGACAGCATTCACTCCCAACAAACCCAGGGAGCTTTCCCCTGATATGGAAAAAGAATACTTTCAAAGAAATTCTAACTTGCTGCTTATCATTCTTCATAAGTAGAGCCTCATGTACATTAAAAAAGAAAGCCAGGCATGGTGGTGCACACCTTTAACCCCAGCACTCGGGAGGCAGAGGCAGGTGGATTTTGGAGTTGGAGGCCAGCCTGGTCTACAGAGCGAGTTCAAAGATACACAGAGAAACTCTTACCGGTGAGTATTGGGGGGTGGGGGGAGAGACGGGATGGGGTGGTTAAAATTAAACTTCTTGTTTTTACCTGAAGACTGTTGAAATCAACTTTTATAATCTGGAAGCAGTCTGTCAAAGGCAGATATCCTCCAGGAATCCGACTCATCTTTTCAGTGGTGTATGGTTCAACTGTTTCTTCAGTATCTACCAAAGAATAGGCTGGGCTCTGAAATTTCACATTTGTTGGCAAATGGATACCAGCAATGTCCTTAGCACCCACCCTAGTAAGAGTTCAAAGAAAAGGTAAGGTATAACACAGATTTTGTAAATTATCAAATATCATCTAATACTCAAGAAAATATAAACATAAAGATGAAATAAAATCCCATGGCCATAGATTTCTTAATTATATCCATAATCACATGAAGAAAAAAATTAAAATAAGTCTATATTCAAATTAACAAGTTTGAGCCAGGTGCAGTGGCACATGACTGTTATCCCAGCACTCAGGGAGGCAGAGGCAGGCAGATCTCTGAGTTCAGGGCCAGCCTGGTCTCTAAAGCAAATACAGTACAGCCAAGGCTACCCAAAGAAACCCTGTCTCAAAAAAAAAAAAAAAAAATTAACAACTCTGTGGTTAAGCATGCTTGCTGTTGTTGCAGAGGCCTTGAGTTCAGTTGTTCCAACACATGTCAGCCATCTCACAACCACATACAACTCCAGCTACAGGGGATGCAACACCCTCCTAGGGACTCCACAGATACCACATACACATGGCACACATTTACACAAACACACATGCAGAAATAAACATTTGAAAAGTACACAAAGAGGGCTGGAGAGATGGCTCAGAGGTTAAGAGCACTCACTGCCTGCTCTTCCAAAGGTCCTGAGTTCAATTCCCAGCAACCACATGGTGGCTCCCAGCCATCTATAGTAAGATCTGGTGCCCTCTTCTGGCATGCAGGCAGAACATGGTATACTTAATAAATAAATAAATCTTTTTTAAAAAAAGATATACAAGGAAAATATTTAGAACATGTAGTCAACAAATGATTCATATTCAAAATGTACTTTTGGATTCCAGCAAGTTAACAGAAGACAAACAAGACAGAGAAGACACCTAGCTGCTTCACCACAGGGATAGCCAAGTAAAATATGAATGTGAGCGATCATAAAGCAGTGAGGTGAAAACAGGACAGTCAACAGCAAGGGTTGGAGAGAATCCTGTCCCACACGACTGTATTTATTGGTATTCTTTAACCAATTAAAATACCACAGAGACATTTATATACGTAGAGCTGAGAGCCAACCAGTGCGGTCTCATTCACCAACTAGGCACCTGAGGCCCATGTGTCTGGCGGGTAGCCTGAGCCTACCCTGCGCCTACCAGCATCTAAACACTTTTACTATCACCCGGTCACATGAAACAAAAAGATAAATGAACAATTCACAGCAAAGACAAGAAGTAGGTATTTACCGGTGGTTAGTTCATTTTATTTTTTTCTTTTATTCATCAATACTTGCAACACTATTTTTATGTTGTCTCTATACAGGAAGGAGAGTTCTCTGAATGATTTAAAATTGCATCTGCCCAATCACTGCATTAATGAAGTTAACAAGAAAAACAATACTAAGTTGGGCGTGGTGGCGCACGCCTTTAATCCCAGCACTCCAGAGGTAGAGACAGGCAGATCACTGTGAGTTTGAGGCCAGCCTGGTCTACAAAGCAAGTCCAGGAGAGCCAAGGTTAACACAGAGAAACCCTGTCTCAAAAAACAAAAAGAAAAACAAACAACAACAACAACAAAAAACAATACTAAAATTTATCTTCACATTGGAAATCCTTTTTTTTTTTTTTTAATTTATTTATTATGTACAGAGTGTTCTGGACACCAGAAGAGGGGCATCACATCTCATTACAGGTGGTCATGAGCCACCATGTGGTTACTGGGAATTGCACTCAGGACCTTTGGAAGAGCAGCCAGTGCTCTTAATCTCCGAGCCCTCTCTCCAGCCCCACATTGGAAATCCTTACTTGAACTTCAATTAAAATCAATCTGAACTTAAATTTTTTCTGCACAACTTCTCACACAAGTTGTATGAAAATAAAGCTGGCTTTGGGGCCGGGCGTGGTGGCGCACGCCTTTAATCCCAGCACTCGGGAGGCAGAGGCAGGCGGATCGCTGTGAGTTCGAGGCCAGCCTGGTCTACAAAGTGAGTCCAGGACAGCCAAGGCTACACAGAGAGACTCTGTCTCGAAAAACCAAAAAAAAGAAAATAAAGCTGGCTTTGATCCTAGAGTTCTACTTAAAATAAATAAGACTAAGCATTACAAGCATGCACTAAGCTGTGAAATAGTGTTCTTATTTTGGGGGTCTCGGGGTGGGAGGGATTTTCTAGACAGAGTTTTTCTGTGTAGCCCTGGCTGTCCTGGAACCTGCTCTGTAAACCATGCCTCAAACGCAAGAGATCTGGCTGCCTCTGCCCCGCCTCCCCACCCAGTGTGTCACCACCGCCTGGCTTAGTGTCTCTCTAACCACTTACTTACCTGTGATGTCTTCGTATCTCTGCACACTCTACTGCCATCCCAAATATAACAGCACTTGCTGGTATAACTTTCCCATACTTTCCACAATTTCCATTTTCTCCTTTGGTCTGAAAATATAATAAAGTCACATCACTACATGTACAAATAAGTATGTGCATAAGTGTGTTTATATACAGGCTAAAAAGTTTTTCCTTTAAAAAGTATTTTCACTGGTATGTGTGCGTCTGTGTGTGTGTGTGTGTGTGTGTGTCTAGGACAACCAAGGCTACACAGAGAAACCCTGTCATGAAAAACAAAAAACACGAACCAACCAAATAAATATAAATGTAATTTAATGTTTAGAATACAAGCACAAAAAGAAAAGAAAGGAGTATAAAGCTAGTTCAATTTAAAATATGATTTAATAAAAAACAAAAAGCAAAACAAAAAGGAAAGTACTGAAGAGATGGATCAGAGGTTAAGAGGACTGGCTACTCTTGCAAAGGACCCAGGTTCGACTCCCAGCACCCACAAGCAGCTCATAACCCTCTCTAACTCCAGTCCCACAGGGTGAGATGCCTTCTTCCGACTTCCACAAGCCCTGCACACATGTGAGTCTCACACACACATTCCCAACAGGCAACCACACACATGCATGCAGGCAAAACTCTCAAATACATAAAACAAAAGTAAAGATAATTAAATGTTTTTTGTTGTTGTTGTTATTTTGTTTTGTTTTGTTTTTTTAGTTTTATTTTATGTGCATTGGTATGTAGGTATCAGATCCCCTGGAGCTGGAGTTAGAGACAGCTGTGAGCTGCCATGTGTGTGCTAGGGATTGAACTCAGGTCCTTTGGAAGAGCAGACAGTGCTCTTAACCACTGAGCCATCTCTCCAGCCCCCAAAATAATTAAATCTTTAAAAACAGAAAGAAAATAAAACCAGGCATGAAATGTAGCTCCGCAGTAGTGCACTGGCCATGTGTAAGGCACCAAGGTCATCTCTAGAACTGGAAAAAAGTCAACTTGAAAAATAAACGACTCTTCTATGTCCCATACATATCATCTTCTGTAATCACTGGATTTTACCACAGTGCATTAACACATACAGTAAATTAACTACAATATACACACGGCTACAGGAGAGCTCAGTGTGCTGTCTAGGAGCCTGAGTTCAGTGAGTACCTGAAAACTCCACTGAACTAACATTACTACCCTTTTCCTAGAGATTTGCCAAAATTCCACGCATTGACTGCTGGGAGATTCAAAGCACATCCCTCTTCTACAACTATAGTCAAGAATTTAGTCAGCACTTCCACACATAAGCTCATCCAGAGTCCCTCCTTCCTGTAGTGGTGCATGCAGTGCTGCCAAGTGCTTTCCCTTGTGAACTGGACTGGTGTGTGCAGTGCACATCGTGTTACACTGCTGTCAAGTGCTTTCTCTTATCTTTTGCACCTTGCACACACTCTCGGGACTCAGTGAGCCCCTTGGAATAATGACTACATGCTCGAGTTTAAGTGCTTGCAGGCTGCTTACCTTTGGCTGAAGAAGTAAATTCTCCCACGCATGAATTAAACTCTCCACAATTCCTTCTCCAAATACACCTGCATCGACAGTTTCTGTTACAACTAGGGACACTCTATAGAATGATGTTTTAAGGATACATGTAAGTAAACTGACATACTGTTTATACAAACTGTCAAAGCTCAGACAAAAGGGCAAATATGTTATAGAAAACCTCTACCTAAAATGTTCTAATACATTTCAGTATCTTTCCCGCCTCTCTTGATCATGAACTCTTTTTCCTTGCTCTGGGCAGAGAAGGGTTACTTTCCCAGGCTCTGTTCACTGCCTAAGTCCTTAAGGGTAAGTCGTGCCCACATTAAACACTGAGCATCTAACTCTCACTCTATAAAATGTTTCTCTCCCAGCCTGGAATGGTGGTTTCTATCTCTAGACCCAGAACCTGGGACCTGAAAGCACACTGACCAGGCAGAAGTTAAAAGTCATCTTTGACTACATAGTGGGTTTGAAGCATGAACCCCTGCATTAAAAAGCAAAAACCAGGGACTGGAGAGATGGCTCAGTAGTTAGAGCACTGGCTGCTCTTCCAAAGGACCCGGGCTCATATCCCAGCACCCACATACCAGCTCACAACTGTCTGTAACTCCAGCTCTAGGGGATCTGACACCCTCACATATATGCACATATGCAAGCAGGCAGAGCACCAATGTACATAACATTTTTTAATTTTTAAAAGTTTCTTCTTTAAAAAAAAAAAAAAAAAAAAAGCAGAACCCAACCAGGGAAGGAATACAGCCACAGATTCTCCACCATCAATGATCCTTATTTCTTTTTGTTGTTTTGTTCATTGTTTTCCAGACAGGGCCTCTCTGGTAGTCCTGGATCTAGCCACCACCCAGCATGAACTTCCTTTTCAGGTGTCTTTAAGAACAAATTGTTTGTTTTGTGTATGAATATGTGTGTGCACTATTTGTGTGCGTACAGGCGTGCCACAGTGCACATGTGGGTGTCAGACACTACTCTCCCTCTACCTTGTGGTTGCAGGGACTGAACTCAGGTCATCAGGCTTGGCAAATGTCTTTACCCACTGGCCACGCTGCCAGGCCAGTTTTAAATCTGACCAGAACCTTCCCTCTCAAAAGTTCTCTTAGTACCTTCTGTGACACTGCACGTACCCGCGTCTCTCTTACCACTTGTCAGGTCTTTGCAAACACCTCCTCCAGAGCACTGCTTTCATTCATTCATCCTGCCTAGACAACTCAAAGACACTCCCTTTGCTCCTTCTCTGAATTCTTTTCACTTTCACTGTCAGCACCGTTCACTTTGTAGTCTAAAGATAGACCAAAATTTCATAAATATTCCTTATGCCCCTCTCCAGACTTGTAAGTATCTGAAGGGTAGGATGACTTGCGTGTCCTCCATAGTGCCCTGACCCAATTATATCTATGCACAGAAAACATTCAGCATTTATGGCCACACGCCCTTAGAATATTTCAAATTGTCTAGTCTCACAACTTAGTCCAGAAATCTGCTTATGGTCAAAGTGAATGAATAATAGTCTAAGTAGAAACACTTATTTCAGCTTGCTTCAAGAGCAGTCTATGAGAAAATTACAAATTAAAGTAACCTCTGAGCCGGGCGTGGTGGTGCACGCCTTTAATCCCAGCACTCGGGAGGCAGAGGCAGATGGACTGCTGTGAGTTCGAGGCCAGCCTGGTCTACAAAGCGAGTCCAGGACAGCCAAGGCTACACAGAAAGACCCTGTCTTGAAAAACCAAAAAAATAAAAAGTAACCTCTAATTCATGCTACTCCAAATCATATGCTGAAGCCCTAACCCTAACAGCACTGTATTTGGAGACAGAGCTCTTAGGAGGCCGTTAGTTCAATAAGGTCACCAACATGAAGTCCTAATCCAACAGAGGCAAAGTCACATGAGGACAAAAAGAGCAGGTAGCCAACTGCAGCCAGGAGAATGCCTGCCTGAAAATGATGTGCCTGTAGTTTAAATTCTGTGACCTTTAATATTTTGTTATTATAACATGTAAACTAAGGCAACTTTGTTTTTTTATAAAATGAGTACACACCTGCATAAGGATCTGATAAACCTCCTCACCAACAAAGACCACTGAAGGGTAAATACCATGCACTCATTATTAAAACTGGAAGATCTAAAAATCAGAGTTCAAATAATAACAGAACACCAAAAAAGTTCTTCACGTATGAACTACACTTAAGTGAGACAGAAGACAGACGGCATCGGCAGCTATACAAGTATTACATTAGGAAAGGGAAAGTGGGGTTGGAGAGATGGCTCAGAGGTTAAGAGCATTGTCTGCTCTTCCAAAGGTCCTGAGTTCAATTCCCAGCAACCACATGGCGGCCCACAGCCATCTATAATGAGATCTGGTGCCTACTTCTGGTGTGCAGGCATACATTTGGGCAGAATACTGTATACATAATAAATAAATCTTTAATTTTAAAAAGGGGAAAGTGCTTGAAAAGATAGGCAGACACTTTCTAAATGCCTTCTTGTTCTGAGAACCCACTGCTCTCCTGCCCACAGTGAGACTGCAGATACAAACATGGCTTCTATAAAGGTGCTTTCATTGTTTTCAGGACACAGAACAAAGCACTCTGTCAACTGGCACTTCCAAATGTTCATTTTAATCAAGGACACCAATGAAAACATGATGTCTGCTGAGGGTGAACGGCTCACATTGTAAGCACAGTTATTTAACACTGTTGACCTACAGGAAGTCAGTCTACTTTTATGGACAAGACGTCTGAGTTTAGCCAGGTGTGTTGGCGCATACCTTTAGTCCCACCCAGTACTTGGGAGGCAGAGGCAAGAGGATCTCTGAGTTCCTGGCCAGCCTGGTCTACAGAATGAGCTCTGGAACAGCCAGGGCTACACAGAGAACCCTATCTCACAGTGACATGCTAAAGAACGGTTTGTTACTATCAATTTTTCTTGAGTTCTTTATTACTGTTTAAAAAGCACATGTGACTATAAAGACCTGCATTTTTCTTAAGCTAGGTGATAGCCACATCTCCACAAAACAAGGATATTGTTAGTGCTGTTGTTAACACAAGAAGCTGGAAAGGTATATTAATGGTTTTGGTGAATTATAAACATACCTTTCAGGAATGTGTTTTGGAATTTCTATATCGAGTGACTTCATGTGTAGGAGCTTTATCCCAGTCTCCATCTTGTTTGCAGCCACTACATCACACGCAAGTTCATACATGGTCTTGGATAATTCACAGGCATATACTGAGTGTGCACCAGCTTTTTTAGCAAACATGCTGTAAAAGAAGAAAAATCCATTATATCTTTTTCCAATTTTAATAAAATTATGATGCTTCAAACATTTTTCCATTCTTTAATATAACCATCATTTGTTCTGCATTAAAAAAGCTTGAGGCTAGCGAGTTGGCTCAATGGGTAAGCATTTGCTATGCAAGTCTGACGCTCACAGTCCAATCCCTGCAGCCCACAGTGGGAGGAGAAAACTGATTCCTGAAAACTAGTTAACTTCTGACTTCGCATACTGTGGTGAGCAAGCAGGCTTGCAGGTGATATATGTACACGCACACACAGAGTAATAATAATAATCTAATTAAAAGGTAAGATAAGGCCAAGTATGGTGGTTATGTGCCTTTAATCCCACCACTTGGGAGGCAGAAGCATATCTTAGGAGGATATCTCTGTGATACCCAGGCCAGCCTAGTCTACACAGCAAGCTCCAAGGACTACACTGAGAAACTCTGTCTCAAACTAATAATAATAACAATAGCAATAAATAAAAAGAATGAACTAATATACTTGTTTAAAAACAAATCATTTGCCAGGCGTGGTGGTGCACGCCTTTAATGTCAGCACTATAGGAGGCAGAGGCAGGCAGATCTCTGTGAGTTCAAGGCCAGCCTGGTCTACATAGTGAGTCCAGGACAGCCAAGGCTACACAGAGAAACCCTGTCTCGAAAAACCAAAACCAAAACAAAACAAATCACTTACCAAGCATGGTGGAGCACACCTTTAATCCCAGCACTGGGGAGGCAGAGGCAGGTGGATCGCTGTGAGTTCGTTCAAAGGCAGCCTGATCTACAAAGTGAGTCCAGGACAGCCAAGGTTATATGGAGAAACCTTGTCTTGAAAAAAACAAAACAAAATCTAAAATTTATTATGCAGAATTTCAGTAATCCCAAGTTGCTCTTAGTTTTCTTGAATTTTTTTTTTTTTTGGTTTGAACTTTTGATTAGTAAAATCATAGAAAAAAAGTATAAAATTAACAGTTCTATCAATAACACTAACAATATCATGAGAAACAACTACTATTTTTACAAACCAATGTTAGAATTTGTTTGTTTGTTTGTTTTTCCAGACAGGGTCTCTCTGTGTAGCCTTGGCTGGCCTCAAACTCACAGCGATCCACCTGCCTCTGCCTCCCGAGTGCTGGGATTAAAGGCGTGCGCCACCATGCCCAGCTCAATGTCAGAATTTTGGTATCTAACAAACCTGTTTAATTCATGTAAATATAATAAAAGTAATAATTACAACAAACCTCAGTATTCCAGTTCCTGTGCCAATATCCAAAACACTTGTGGACCCCGAGCCCACCGCCTTCTGGATCGCTGCATTGTAAATCCTATTCCTCCTGGTGTCGTTAAGCATGACGAAGTGCCAACGTTCCACCAACCAGTTTGCAACGCGATAAAAGTTCTCCTTGGCGTCACTGAAATCAGGGTTTAGCTTCACCGCTCTATGAAAATACCCAGCTGCCTCATCTCGAAAGCCCATTCTAGATGAGGAAGAGACAGAGTACGTTCACCTCCGTGTGACCAACGGCGGCGCCCCTGTTGGTGCACTAACCCAGCCTGAGCATCCTCACCGCTGCCCCCGAGCCCACAGCACTCCACCTCCTCTGCAGGTCATGAGCACGGCACTCTCCTGACTTCTTTTCTGAGTTTCTGCCTGTGCATCTCAGATGTCTTAGGGCACCCCTAGGTGGAGTGGAGGCGTCCAAGGCATTGACTTGTACTGAGCTGAATATGAGCAGATTAAAAAAATAAGACAAAGAAGAAATACTACAAGTCATCTGAGCGCTGCTTCTCAGAAGTGATGAAGAACTCCCTGTCACGGTTTAAGAGTTAATCGTAGGCTGACTGCACTGCCCACGACCAGAGTGCATCTCACACACCACCAGACTCAGCAGCTTCCAAACTGGTCTGGACTTTGCTCAGCCTACTTACCCACTCCCTGACCAGAGACATAGATTTCTACAAATATCAAGTTCCATACACAGCTGTTGTCATAAACCAGCAATTTACGGGCCACACAGTCAATACAGCAGAACAAATGGAATTCTTCTCCCTCTCACTTTAGGCACCATCCATTCTAAAGAAACTTAATCAGACGATTCATTCTGAACGTGGTTACGACAAATGAACCATCTAACAAAAGGGCAGTGCGATGTTAAATTGTAAGTGCTCGTGTTTTAGTTTAAAATGAAAACATTAAGGTCAGTATATGTTATTTCTTTGTTACCCTGAAGGCAGAGATATCTTGTTTATACGCTGGAACTGCCCAGGACACATGATAGTAGAAAATACATGGTGTTAATGTAAACAAGCCTCACCATGCTAAACCAAAGTGTGTAAGGAGGACGATGGCTGCTCAGTTCCTTTACCTTGTCACAACTCTACACTGTACACACTCCTTCCCCAGAGCCATGGCCCTGCCCGGTCCTGAGTCAAGTAAGGGCCCTTGGGAGTAGGAGACAAACTACTAGGTTGATTATCAACAGCCAATAGACTCCAGATACATTTAAGAGAAATTCTGTGGTCACTTACACTTTGTGGTTCATTACTAATAACATTAATGATTTGAGAGAAAACAACAACGCATGAGAACAGCTAGAAGGAATATATAAAATGAGATTCATTTATTAAATTCCTTAAAGTTGAAAGTACAACTTGCCAATCTGGCAGAACAATGCTCTTTCCCCATTACTTTAAAACTTTCTAACTCAAAAGCAATGCTGGCCTTTGGCTGTGGTTCCTGTAATTCCTTGGCAATGCTTATGGCTTGTGATGGTGTGCATAAGAGCTCACGTGGCAAGCCTGACTGGGATCCCTTGAGACGCCTGCTGACACGTGGGTACTCACACTGGGAAGGGTTTTGCCTGCCTTAACTGACGATGAGTGCTTCCACGCGCCTCAGTGTTTGTATAAGCAATGTGATTGCGCTGGACAGGACTTTTATTCTAGAGTCTAGAATTTGGGTATGCATCATATGGAGGTGGTACCTGAGTATACCGCCTCCAATAAAAACACCGTGTACTAGGCCTCAGAGGAGCTTTCCAGATTATAAACATATGACGCAGAGTAAAGGTGGAAATGTGCACTGTGACATCAGAGAGGACCTTGAGGACTGCTCTTGGATTCTCTCCAACGTTGCCAGTGTTCTCTTTCCTTTTGCTGGTTTTGCGTTCCAATCAAACTAAGACAATCCGTTAATGACTTACTACCAACCTCACCCATTTTTGTCTGCTGTGCAAAAAACTTACACGGCCTTCTAACAGTTTCCTACAGTTGCTAAGAAGACACTGCAGGAGGGAAATTTTGCCTTCTAGTGCCACTATAGTCATGGTTTCTCGAGAATCACACGCCCTGTGTTCACGGAAGGCAACAGTGTTCCAGCGCATGGCACCAGAGCATGCAGTGATGGGCAGCTACTCTAGAACTCTAGCCTAGTGGAGAGCTCCTTAACAGTATGCTCCAAAGTTTATACTTCCCCATTAAGCTTTCTCTGGCACCCCAAAAGGAAAAATTCTAGCATTTTCCAAAGAAGAGATTCACCAGCTTTCTGGCATCCTATGAACCACAGCTATGCCTTTTCAAACAAGGACTGGATCTGAGCCCAGTAAGGAAAACTCTCCCTTGAATACGTCCTCAGCACTAGGGGTGTGACTCATATAATATACTATAAAATTGCCATGGACCAGCAAGACGGCTCAGCAGGCAAGGGTTCTTGTCACTAAGCCTGAAAACCTCAGTTCAATCCCCAAGACCTAGCTCATGGAAGGAGAAAACCAACTCTCTCTGACATCCACAGGCACATCTTGGCACATGAACCCGCAACACAGGTATCCATACACACGTACCCACATGTGCACATAAAAAATAAACCTGATTTTTAAATTGCCAGATTACATACCATATTCACATATCATTCCCATATTCTTTTTGAGTCTCACTCACGTTGCTTATATTACATTTCCCTATTCAAAGGACTGTACACACAGGCAGAGTCGGGCAGAGATGTAATCTCCAGCTGAAATATCACCTAAGCCCACAGGTTAAAGACCAGACTGAGCTGGTGGTAAGCCTCCATCTCAAAACCAAACAAAGTAAGTTACTGTATAACTTACACTCGCTTTGGACTGGTAAAAAAAAAAAAAAAAAAAAAAAAACCAAGCCTCATTGTAGTGAGGTCACTACAAACCTGAAGAGATGCTATCCCATGCTATTGCAAATCACTTCATCATCAGGAAACAGCTCCAAGGCCTGCTCATAGCAGCCAAGTAAGTCTTGTACTCTACTGAGTGCATCAAGCTCTTCAGCCCACTTGAAAAGTGTATACTGAAAAGTTTCCTTCACAAACAAGAAAAAAAAAATTACAAATTAGTAAACAAGAAAGAATTCATAACTCTAGCTGAAGATTCCAACAAATGGAACTATAAATGGAACGATGACCTTAAATTGCTAATTTTTAGTAAGTACAGTTTGCCAAATGTGGTGGTTTGAGTAAGGACAGCCCCACGGGCTCACACGTGTGAGTGATGGTGATACAGCTGTCTCTAAGTCACTGCTGTTCCTGTAAGTAACCCCAATAAAACTCACTGGTTCACCAAGTTGGACTTTGGTGGGATCCATATTTTGGTCTGTCATGGGGTCGCTATCTAGAGTGAGTATGTATGTGTTGCGTCCCCCAAGTTTGGTAAAAAAAAAAAACATATCCTAACTGCACTATCTTTAAATCAACACCTCCTGACAATCCATACTGTTACGGCTTAACCTGACCGTTACAGTCACTTGGTACAATGCACCAACTTCCTCCTCACTGCCAACCTAGCCCGTCTCATTTCCCTCTAACGGTTTGCCACGACACTGAACTATGGAAAGAAGGCAGGCTCACACATTCCAGCTTCAAGTCAACGAACTTTACACACAAGAGTCAACACCTGGAACTGAATTATAACAGTTTATTAGAAAGATAAGGATAACGAAGGAGATTCTTTTCTTACATGGTAGATAGTCTAGATACCTAGGTCTTACACGAACAGCTCAACAGTTCTTCCATAGGTTAGTAGAATGGGGAGCTAGGAACACTGGTCAGTAGCTGAGCACTTTCCTGGGATGCCTAAGGCCCTCAGTTTCGACTCCGGTAACAAGAAAAATGAGTAAATAATACAACAGCTAAGGGGCTGAGGAGATGGCTCAGCAGGTAAGAGCAGTGCTTGCTGCCCTTGCAGAGGACCCAGGTTCAGTTCCCAGCACTCAGCTGCTTACAACTGCCTATAATTCTAGTCCCAGGAAATCGAGCCGGGCGGTAGTGGCGCACGCCTTTAATCCCAGCACTCGGGAGGCAGAGGCAGGTGGATCACTGTGAGTTCGAGGCCAGCCTGGTCTACAAAGTGAGTCCAGGACAGCCAAGGCTACACAGAGAAACCCTGTCTCAAAAAAAAAAAAAAAAAAAAAAAAAAAGGAAGAAATCGAATGCCCTCTTTTGGTCTTAGATACACGCACACATGTGGAATGTGTGTATATATACATACACACACACGTACACACATATATTATACACACACATATACATACACACATACATATACATGCAAATATGCTTACATATTAAATTTATTGATTTATTTTTGGTTTTTCAAAACAAAGTTTCTCTGTGTAGCCTCGCTATCCTGGAACTCACTCTGTAGACCAGGTTGGCCTCAAACTCAGAGGCCTGCCTCTGCCTCCCGAGTGCTGGGATTGAAGGCATGTGCCACTACTGCCTGGCTATGTACTAAATTTAAAATTTTTTAAATGCAAGTTTAGTGACTCAGTGTGACTGAAGTGTGGGTGTAGGTAGCAAAGAGAATATCAAGAAAGCAAACAGAAGCTTGAGGCTTTTGCAAAGAAATATGAATTTGGTTTCCTATAAAAGGAAACCAGAAGCCAGGCGTGGTGACGCACACTTTTAATCCCAGCACTCGGGAGGCAGAGGCAGGTGGATCGCTTCGAGTTCGAGGCCAGCCTGGTCTACAAAGTGAGTCTAGGACAGCCAAGGCTACACAGAGAAACCCTGTCTGGAGAAAAACAAACAAACAAACCAGTTACTAAGTCCTACTGAATGCTGGTTATTACGTTTGTTTGTTTGTTTGTTTGTTTGTTTAAAAATAAGACAAGGGCTCACACAACCCAGGCTAACCTCAAACTCATTGTGTAGCTGAACTTCTGAGCCCCCCTGCCTCTACCTCGCACATGCTGGGATTACAGCTTATCCTTGCCACACTAGGTTTAGCCCTTGTGCACAATTCTACCAACTGAGCTACATCTCTGGCCATACACCTAAGTTTTACGTAATTATTTTTTCTGTGTTGGGACTGGAACCCAGAGCCTCACATCCAGGGCCATTCTAAGGCAGGCTGTTGTCCAGGTCTATCCTCCAAGCCAAACAACTGCCACTTTGGGGGGGGGGGGCGGAGATAACTGTGCCACCTGCAAAAGATCACACCAGATGGACCTGTTGACCTTTTCAATCCCTCCCAGAACGGCAGGCTGGGTCACATGACACTCTCCTGCTGTTCCATACCACCTGTTTTTGTTTTTTAAAGATTTACTTACTTGTTTATTTATTTATTTATTACGTATACATTGCTCTGCCTGCTTGTACCCCTGAAGGCAAGAAGAGGGGACCAGATCACATTCTAGATGGTTGTGAGCCACCATGTGGTTGCTGGGAATTGAACTCAAGACCTCTGGAAGAGCAGTCAGTGCTCTTAACCACTGAGCCATCCCTCCAGCCCCCTCCATACCACCTGTTCTGAGCAATACTATCCTAACTGCACGGCTTAGGGTACAGTCTAGAGCAGTGGTTCTCAACCTTCCTAATGCTGTGACTCTTTAATACAGTTCTTCATGCTGTGGGGACCCCAACCACAAATTATATCCATCGCTACTTCATAATGGTAATTTTACTACTGTTTCAATTGTAATGAAATACCTGATATGCAACCCTGTGACCAGGTCCTGACATTTCTACGAGTTACAAAAGCCTAATGCTACTGACATCTAGTGGGCAGAGGACAGACCAAGGAAGACAGTATACCTTCTGCACACGATAACGCAAAACCTCCAGCGCAGGGCTAATTTAAATTAGATACTGAAGGAGAGAAAGAATTACCCTGCCTCGTTCGCACTTAAGGGGCCTTTGAAATCTTAAGTGAGGCAGAAATTTTGAAAGAGGTGTGTGACAACTCTTGACTTTTGTTACTAAAACATCGCTGTATTGAGAGGGGCTGCAGAGAGCCTCAGTCTATCTCTGTCTCTCTCTGTCTCTGTCTCTCTGTTACACACACACACACACACACACACACACACACACACACACACACACACACACACACACACACACACACACACACACACACACACACACACACACACACACACACACACACACACACACACACACACACACACACACACACACACACACACACACACACACACACACACACACACACACACACACACACACACACACACACACACACACACACACACACACACACACACACACACACACACACACACACACACACACACACACACACACACACACACACACCCTGTTGGCCACCGGGAAGGAAGGCCTCACCTTCACGTCGTCTTTGAGCTCTGGTGCCAGGCTGAGCACTAGGAGGTAGTGGGCATAAGCAGTGCCGAAGTCCTGGGCGCCCAAACAGTGCTCAGCGCTCTGCAAGGATCGCGCCACCAGCCGGTCCCGGCCGGCCGCACCTGCGCCACCACCCCCTGCTCCCCGGCGGGACCTGGGCCTCGAGTTCGGCATGGCTGAGTCTCCGCTCGGAAGCCCACGAGGAAGACGCCCTTGTCCGGAAAAGAGTCTCCAAGCCCAGGACCCAAGGAAGCAAGAGAACACACAGAGGTTGGAGGAGATCACCTCCACAGAGTGGGGAGCTCCGCCTTCTCAGCAGCGGACGGAGCTGCGCGCGCACCGGGCGGCGGCGCGCTGTGATGACGTCACCCGGCGAGCCGCGCGCGCTCTCGGGGAAAGCGCCGGCACTGCTAACGCCGAGGAGTACATGGGATGTAAGCCCCTTCTGCTCCGCTGTCACGTTGCTTTGGCCGGCCAGGTTTCCCACCTTGTACAGTGTGCCGCTGCGAGTCTCAAGACTCTGCTCGCGTCAGGCGTGCGCGATGCTCCAGGCCCCTGGATCTCAGCGCACCACTCGTACTTGTGCAAAACGAAGTAAAAAACTCATTAAATTTGGCCATGGTGTAGTCTCTTAGCGTCAAGTATTCTCACAAGACCCAATGAGGCGGAACTTTGGATCACGCTCCATAAACGCGATCTCTCTGAGAACTACTTCAAGGTTGCACAAGTCACTGGGATGGGTACAGCGGAATCCGAATTTCCTAATCCCTGTTACATTAGTCAAGTGTTTCTCCTGCTCTTTAGTTTTGCTTGTGTGCTTTCCAAGCTATTCATATCCTCCTTATTTGGTGCTTTCTGAACTAAGCAATGTAGAATTTAACTATACAGCATTTCTCTAATAAGATGGAAAAACACAGAGAAAGCCTCTACACCTAATGGGACTGAGTAGAACATAAAGACCAGTAGACTTGGGGTAAGGGTTTTATTGTTCCAGCCCATGCTTTTCCTCTTTATCTAGCAATTCTCCCATAAGACATTGAGACAGACCCAAATGAAAGCATCAGACAAACTCCATTTTTAAAACGAAACTCCATTTTGTGTTAAACTTAGCCAAGGGCTGAACCCAGATTCCAGAAAAACCACAAAGTAGTCTAGACAGAAAAAAGTTCCCTAGCAACACAATCAGCTCACCTTGGGAAAGTCCAAATATACTCTCTGCTGGTCAAACTGACCAGCAAGTGGTCTGGCACATAGCAACAACCAATTAGGAGAAGCCAGGCCAAAGTTCCTAATGCCCCTGTGACTACTTCAACCAATCTTTTCTATAGGCCAACTTGCTCCTACAACTATTACCCAACCATGAAATGCCAAGGCTCTAACTCTTTCTGCCCAAGTGCCATCCAATCATATACTGTAAAACCCATTTCTGTGTCTAAAACCTATAAAAACCCCTCTCAACTGAGAGTTGAGGCTGCTTCCCTGCATCTGCTGTGTCAGTGCATTGGTGGGTGGCCCGGGGATTCGAACCTGCATTAAAGACTTCTTTGCCACTACATTTGGACTCAGCTCTTGGGTGGTCTGTTCGGGGAGTCTCAAATTTTGGGCATAACACCAATAATGTTCTCTTCCTGTCATAAGTCATGAGGTTGTTCTAACTATGCAATGAGATAGTTATAAAAACATTTTTACTTATACCTAGTTAATGCAATTCATTGTTACCATTATCTAGAATCATTTTGAAATTATCTGAAATTTTCAAAAAGTTATTACACCTGTAAACATTCAACCAAATATTTATGAAATTATTTGCATGATGGAAAAGCCAGAGGTGACAGACTGAAGCTGAGGAGGAGGGGGGGGGCATCTCAGTCCTGCTTCCCAGGGACATCTGGGGCCATGCTGCCAGTGTTAATTTTCAACTTAACAATCCAGAATCACCTGGGAGACTGGCTGGCCTTTGGTCATGTCTGCGGGTGGTTATCTCCAGCTGCGGTGGGTAACGCCGTTCTCCAGCTGAGCCCCTGGACTGTGTAACTGGAGAAAGGAAATGAGCCACAGTGTGTGTTCATCAGTCCCTGCCTCCTGACCGGGACAATGGAAGGACCAGCTACTGCATGCTGCTGCCGCCCGGCTTCCCTGCAGTCTTTCTCCCTTACATTGCTTTTGGCAGAGTCTTTGTTTTGTTTTGTTTTGTTTTTTTAAGATTTATTTATTTTATTTATTGCATATGAGTGCTTTTTATCTGCCAAAGAGGGTATCAGATTACATTATAGATGGTTGTGAGCCACCATGTGGTTGCTGGAAACTGAACTCAGGACCTCTGGAAGAGCAGGCGGCGCTCTTGACCACTGAGCCATCTCTCCAGCCCCTTGGCAGAGTCTTTTATCACAGCAATGGGAAAAGAAACTGAGACAGCGAGCGGTGTTTGTTTGAACATTTGGTCCCTAGCCAGTGGTGCTGTTTGGGAAGATGGCGAAGCTTCCGGAGAGCAACTGGGCCACTGAGGTCCGGCCTTGGGGTTTCACAGGCTAGCCCCACTTGCCCTTCTTCTTGGCAATTCATGGAGATCACACCTGCCTCCCTGGCTATAAAAGATCGTGTTCCCTAAAACCGTATGCAGAAACGAACCCCTGCTCCCATAAGGTGCTTATGGTCAGGTGTTTCCATGACAACAAGACAAGTAAGTGATACAGGGAAGATCCGTCATTCTATTAGCACATGAGTCTCTGCTTACCTGAATTGCTTGACTTTGCAAACTATCTTGTCTTGTGGGCATGCTCTCCCCTTCCATGGGCAAGGTTTCTTAACATTTGTTTTTGTATCTGCTGGGTTCCAATGGCATGATCCAAGTACCTAAAACAACTACAGTACATGAATGGTACTCAGAGAGGACACGTTTCCATGACAGAAACAGGGAAAGAACAATTTAATTTTCTGCAGGAAATGTTCCACTGCCACTTTTTCTCAGCCGTAGAATTTATTCCATATGTCCCACAAAGTACACTGGTTACTTTTTTTTTTTTTTATCATCATCAATGTTGGCTAAGAGTGGGAGGAGCAGGACTGGAAAGAGACAGCTCAGTGGCTTAGAGAGTGTACTCCTCTTTCAGTGGACAAGGTCAGTTTCCAAAATCCATATCGGATGGTTTACAAACTCCTCTGAGTCTGGCTCTAGGGATGTGCTGGTTTAACTAGGAATGGCTCCATTGACTCATGTGTTTGATGCTTGGCACTACTAGGAGGTGTGGCCTTGTTGGAGGAAGTGTGTCACTGTGGGCTTTGAGGTCTCTTAAGCTGAAGCTTTGCTCAGTGTGGCAGTGTCCGAGAATCCAGATGCAGAACTCTCAGCCCCTCCTCCAGCACCATGTCTGCCTGCTGCTGCCACGCTTCCCACCATGAGGATAATCAACTAAACTGTATGCCAGCCCCAATTAAATGTTTTCCTCGTAAGAGTTTCCATGGGCATGGTGTCTCTACACAGCAATAAAACCCTAAAGAAGACAGAAGATCTGGGGCTCTGTCTCCATGAACAGACATCCACATAGCTAAAAGTAACAAAACTAAATCTTTTAAAAGAGAAACATGGAGCTGGGCAGTGGTGGTGCACGTCTTTAATCCCAGCACTCAGGAGGCAGAGGCAAGTGGATCTCTGAGTTTCAGGTCAGCCTGGTCTACAAAGCAAGTCTTGGACAGCCAAGGCTACACAGAGAAACCCTATCTCAAAAACAAAACAAACAAAAATCCAAAACAAAACAGAGAGAGAGACAGAGACAGAGACAGAGTCAGAGACAGAGACACAGAGACAGAGACAGAGACAGAGACGGAGACGGAGAAGAGAGTAGGCAGACAGTACAGAAGGACAGAAAAAAATTAAAGAAGCCAGGTTTGGTTCTTTTGGGGGGCACTGGTTTTTCGAGACAGGGTTTCTCTGTGTAGCCTTGGCTTTCCTGGACTCACTTTGTAGACCAGGCTGGCCTCAAACTCACAGCAATCTGTCTGCCTCTGCCTCAAACTCACAGAGATCTGCCTGCCTCTGCCTCCTGAGTGCTGGGATTAAAGACAAGCACCACCGCTGGCCAGGTTTGGTCCTTTTTCTCATCACCTTTCAAATAAAGTTGTCAACAAAAAGGAAAATGATAGCCTTCCTGTTGCTTCTAAACTACTCAGATAACATGGGCTACCAGTTCTCACTACAGTAAGATATAAGTAAAATAAGTGTACCACAGATCATTTGTGCATCTTTATATAATACAGTTTGCAGGTACTATCTGAGGTCTTTTGCCAAAATAGGACTAACAAGGTAGAATGAATGCCTGGTCATCTAAGAAACCACAATGGAGCTGAGCATGGTGGTGTGCTCAGGATGTGAAGGAAAACAGGCCTCTGGGATCCAGGCCAGCCTGGTCTGCAGAGAAAGTTCCAGGACAACCAAGGCTACACAGAGAAACCCTGTCTCAAAAGAAAAGAAACCCTCCCCCCAAAAAAAAGAAAAAAAGAAAAGAAACCCAAATAAAAAAATAAATTTGACTACTCTATTGTGCATTTATTCCGTTCTGTCTTGTTTTGTTTTTGTTTTAGACGTTTTCTCTGGGTAGCCTTGGCTGTCCTAGAACTCACTTTGTAGACCAGGCTGGCCTCAAATTCACTGAGATACACCTGTCTCTGTCTGTGCTGGGATTAAAGGCGTGCGCCACCACACCTGGCTGCAAGGTAACTTTTAATGTAGTTGTACTATTCTGCTGCAGATTTGAAGTGCAATTATGAGTGCTTCCTTAGTATACATAAGTCCCCAGGTTCAATCCCCAGTGACACCAATATATACATACCATATGTGTAATGTGTATGTATATGTGCATGTGTATATGTATATTATGTTATAATATATACCATATGTATGTATTATAATATAAAATGTATATATTATATGTATTATTAGTTGTTGTATATAATACAATATTACACATTATATATCATCATATATAACACAACATTGTTTACATAATATATACATATTATGTATATATGCCTTTCACTGCTTCTAAGAACTCTTTAATTGTATGTTCTTTTTCACTCTTTTAGGGTCTAGAACAAAAGCCTCCACTGCTGACACTAAGGCTGGATTAATGTGGTTGTCTTTCACCATATTCTGGTCAGTTTTTCAATGAACCACACAAGGTAAACAAAGAAATTAAGCCAGCTGAGTAGTTCTTTTTTACAAAATATTTATTAATTAATTAATTTATTTATTTATTATGTATACAGTGCTCTGCCTGCATGTACACCTGCATGCCAGAAGAGGGCATCAGATCACATTGTAGATGGTTGTGTGGGGCAGTGGTGGCACACGCCTTTGATCCCAGCACTCAGGAAGCAGAGGGAGGTGGATTGCTGTGAGTTTGAGGGCAGCCTGGTCTACAAAGTGAGTCCAGGACAGCCAAGGCTACACAGAGAAACCCTGTGTCAAAAAAACCAAAATAAATAAATACATTATAGATGGTTATGAGGCACCACGTGGGTGCTAGGAATTGAACTCAGGTCCTCTTGAAGAGCAGTCAGTCCTCTTAACCGCTGAGCCATTTCTCCTGCTCCCAGCTGAAAAGTTCAAAGTCAATGTTGGAATGTGGATAGGGAAGGCGAGACAGACGTACGTATGTACAGACAGACATTTCAAATGGGAAAGAGAGCTGTCATCAGAACTGGACTAGAAGCTAACCAGCTTTGTTCTGATAAAGAGTTTGTCTATTTTCTTATTTGTCTCCTGGGGTGTAGTAGCTTGGATGAGATGTCCCCTGTAATCCTGGACAGTTAAATGCCGCGTCTCCAGTGGGTGGCGCTGTTTGCAGAGGCTTAGGAAGTGTGGCCTTGCTCCAAGAGTACACTACAGGAGGTGAGCGCTGAGAGCTTAAAATTTACGTTAATTCAAGATTGTTCTCTCTGTTTCCTGCTTAACTTCCTACGCAAGTCACCATGCCTGTTGCCAGCTGCCTCCGTTTCATCACCACAGACTTTTTTTTTTAATGTTCATTGGTGTTTGACTGCATGCATGTCTGTGTGAGGATGTCATGTCCCCTGGAACTGGAGTCACATACATGTGTGAGCTGCCATGTGGGTGCTGGCTATTGAACCCAGATCCTCTGGAAGAGCAGCCAGTGCTCTCAACCGCTGAGCCATCTCTCCAGTCTCTCATCATCATGGACTTTACTCCTCTGAAACAGTAAACCCAAATAAACTTTCTTCTCCAAATCCCCTTGCTCATGGTGTTTTATAAAAGCAATTTAAAAATGAACTAATACATGAGGCATGGGCAGCAGAGCGAAGTGGCACACACCTGTAATCCCAGCACTCAGGAGGCAAAAGCAGGTGGATCACTGTGAGTTCAGGGCCAGCCTGGTGAGTCCAAGACACCCAAGGCTACACAGAGAAACCCTGTCTAGAAAAAACAAAAATAAAAAAATAAGTAAATTCATTGTGTCAGTATGCCTGCTTATTTTGAGACGGGATCTCATGTGTTCCTGGCTGACTTAAAATGTACTGTGATCTTGAGCTTCGGGTCCCTCTGCATCTACCTCCCGAGTGCTGAGTCCCTCCATAGGCTTCTAACCAGTGCAGGGGAGTCAAAGGCAGGGTTCTGTGTGTACTCTACCAGTGGAGCTGCATTATCATCATTTTGTTGTTATTGTTGTTGTTTTGGTTTCCTTATGGCAGGGTTTCTCTGTGTAGCCCTGGCTGTCCTAGACTCACTTTCTAGATCAGGCTGGCCTCGAACTCACAGTGATCCACCTGCCTCTGCCTCCCGAGTGCTGGGATTAAAGGCATGTGCCACCACGTCTGGGGCTTCTGGTACTCTTGTACCATTGGCACTTTGTATAGAAGTGTTCTGCAAACTGTAGGATAATTACCATCCCTGTACTCCACCCGCACCAAATCCTTGACACTATGACTCCTGAAAAGAACCCGAACATCTCTCAGTGCCCACCAGAGGGCGCTCATTGCTGTGTCGTACATATTTGCTAAGAGGCACACTTTCTGATACGTGGTAGGACTTACTACAGAGATCAGGGTTTGAGAATCTGTGGTTAAACTCCCTTATCACATATGGGATCAAGAGCATTATTGCTTCTGGGTGAGGGTGCAAGCCAAGAACAGACAACTGCATTGCTCAGAGAAATGTTACACTTAGAGCTAGCAAAATGGCTCAGTGGACAAATGCTGATGACTGGATTTCAATACTTGGGACCCACAGAGTGAAAGGAGAGAAAGAACTCCTGTACTTTGTTTCTGACCCCCACGCTTGTACATTGACATAGTCTACCCCACAAGTAAAGAAATGAATAAATAAGTGTTTAAAAATGTTAATAGCCAGGTGCGGTGGCTCATGTCTATAATCCCAGAACTCTGGGAGGCAGAAGCAGGCTATCTCTGTGAGTTTGAGGTTAGCCCAGTCTACAAAGTGATTCCAAGACAGCCAAGGCTACACAGAGAAACCCTGTCTCAAAAACCAAAACCTACCAAATGAATATGTTAAGCCTGGCAGTAGTGGGATACACCTTTAATCCCAGCACTTGGGAGACAGAGGCAGGCTGATCTTTGTGAGTTCAAGGCCAGCCTGGTCAACAAAGCAAGTTCCAGGACAGCCAGGGCTACACAGAGAAACCCTGTCTTGAAAATTAACAACAGCCAGGTGTGGTGGCACACACATTTAATCCCAGCACTCAGGAGGCAGAGGCAGGAGCATCACTGTGAGTTCGAGATCAGCCTGGTCTACAAAGAGAGTCTAGGAGAGCTAGGGCTGCACAGAGAAACCCTGTCTTGAAAACAAAACAAAACAAAACAAAAACAAAAACAAAAAAAAAGAAAGAAAGAAAAAGAGAATTAACAACAACAAAAATTAAACTCAAAGATGCAACTGAAAGCTTTTTTTTAAAAAAAAAAAAATAAGGACCGCATTTGTTTTTATTTTGTTTTGAAAGAGGTAATGGAGAGGGTCTTGTTTTGTGCAGGCTGGCAGTTAGAGCATTCATGGTTATCAAAAAAGGAAATAAAGGTCCAACCTGCTGCAAAGAGGAAGAAGAGAATCCAAGGTCACGTGCTTAGAATTTAGGGGCCCAAGAAAGGGTGGTACCCCTGCCTACTGTCCAGTCAACTGAAAGGACAGCAGGTTCCACCGGAGACAACTGAGGAAAGTGACTAGGACAATCTCCTGCCCTGCCGGACGTTTCATTCCAAGGTTTCCTGGATCTGACCAAGTGACACCAAAGTAATGGAAAGACAGGCAGCAGATGGGAGGGGCCAAAGACCAGAAGAGACCAGCAGACCGAGGCAGCCCTGGGGAGCAGGGACAGGGGCTGACCTCCAAAGTCCGAAGGGAGGTGCCCGCCAGTCCACTGTTTCCTACAGTGACAATAAACCAGCAGCCGTCCCTCCTTGGTTGAGCCCATGACATTTTCAGGAGGTGCCCAGCGGCTCTCTGTAGGCTGTTCGGCATGTACAGAGTTAATTATTTGAGTAGTTTGGAGGTCCATGTGTTGACAAACAAGTGCCCATTGTTTGGGTTTTGTTTGTTTGTTTGTGGGCAGGGTCTCTCTATAGACCTGGCTGTCCTGAAACTTCTTGGAGACCAGGTCGGCCTTGAACTGAAAGACTCCCCCTCCCTCTCCCTCCCGTCCCCTCCTTTCCCCTCCCTCCCCCTGCCCCCTCTATGTGGGTGGGTGTGTGCTCCAATGAGAAGGAGAGCTCTGTAGTGTATGTTAAGAAAGGAGCTCCAGGGGCTGGAGAGATGGCTCAGCGGTTAAGAGCACTGATTGCTCTTCCAGAGGTCATGAGTTCAATTCCCAGAAACCACATGGTGGCTCACAACCATCTATGATGTGATCTGATACTCTTCTGGCCTGCAAGTGTACATGCAGGCAGAGCTCTGTATACATAATAATAAATAAATAATTTAAAAAAAAAAAAAAAGAAAGAAAGAAAGAAAGAAGCTCCAGGTCCTGGTGCACACCTTTAATCCCAGCACTTGGGAGGCAGAGGCAGGCAGATCGGATCACTGTGAGTTCGAGGCCAGCCCGGTCTACAAAGCGAGTTCAGGACAACCAAGGCCACACAGAGAAAAGGCCCTGTTTGGAAAAATGGGGGGTGGAGGTGGGGGAGAAGTTCCACCTTAGCCTTGACAGAATATTTAGTAACAAATGATTTTCTTTTTATTTGTACTCTTATTCATATAGGTGTTTGTTTGAATTTAGATGTCATTAACAGTCAGGTTTTTAATGTGATAAATATGCACATCTTTGGAGATCAACTAAATTCTGGTAAGAATCTTTTTTTTTTTTTTTTTTTTTTTTTTTACGAGAGTGATTAGGTTGGGGGAGGAGGCGTGGCTATGTGGTCCAGGTGGTCTTAATCTCCTAAATTTTAGATATTCATTTTTTAGGTTGGTTATTTCCACTTTCCTCTTCTGTTCCACCCTGGTCTTGTTCTGAAAGAACACCAAAGCAGCTGAAAAACTCGAGAGCACCAGGACATGGCACACACAGGAGAATCTTGAGCTGTCTGGTGTCTGGTCTTTTTTCAGTTAATTCTGTTGAATTTACAAACAGGCAATGTGGCTGCATTCTAACACACTTCTACCTTCGCAACCGAAGTCCTATAAATGTCAGGCTCCTGTTATCAATGTGTGGGTATTTCACCTCCTTGCCTTATGTCAAATCTAAGTGGATGGATGAAACACAGTCTTGGGCTGCAGATGAGGATGATCTGGTTTGTTGTGTTCCTGAACCCTTCGGCTGTTCACATTGGTCACTAGATTTGGGCAAAAACAAACAAACGCACAAACAAAACAAAAACAAAACACGAGACCGACAGCCCTGTTTGCCAGGTGGTTTGAGCAGCTTTGCAGTTCGTTCCCCTCGTTGGTAGCTTTGTATTCTGCTTGTTTAACTTCTTTAGAAAACATGAGCTGGTAGTTCAGGAAATGTCTGTGCTTTCAGGAACAAAGAAGACAGTAGGGCATTGGCTGCAAACGCCTTTAATCCCAGCGCTTGGGAGGCAGGGGCAGGCAGGGGCAGGCAGATTGCTGTGAGTTCAAGGCCAGGAAAACCAGGGCTGCACAGAGAAACCCTGTCTCGAAAAACCCAAAAATAAGTAAATGGATAGATAGATAGATACATACATACATACATACATACATAAAAACAATAACAACAAAAACCAAAGAAGATTTTTTTCCACTCAGATTGCTTTTTAAGAGAGGTTGAGATAGGTGTCTTCCCAAGTTTCTTAGCCTCAAGCAATCCTCTTGCTCCAGCCCCCGAAGTAACTAGGGGGACAAGCATACCCCCCATTCTAGCTTCTTCTCTCTCCTCCTCCTCCTTCTTCTTCTGGGCTGGTGGGGGTTTTGAGACAGGCTTTCTCTGTGTTAGCCTTGGCTGTCCTCAAACTCACTTTGTAGACAAGGCTGGCCTCGAACTCACAGATCCTCCTCCCTCTGCCTCCCAACTGCTGGGATTAAAGGTGTGCGCCACCACTGCCTGGCTGTGACAAGCCCTTTCTATCTTGCTCTTGCAAGCATGTTAGAACTGATAAGAAGCTCCTGGGAAACTCCAAAATACGGCTCAGCCCAGCCTCCTGACCTGGCAAAGACTAAAGGACCTAAACCCCTGACAGCACATGAGGAATCTTCTTCCTATTTGCAAAGTATGATGTGTAAGAATGATCGTCAAGCAGGTGTCAAGCAGGTGTGGTGGCGCACACCTTTAATCCCAGCACTTGGAGGCAGAGGCAGGGGGATCACTGTGAGTTCAAGGCCAGCCTGGTCTACAAAGTGAGCCTAGGACAGCCAGGGCTACACAGAGAAACCCTGTCTTGAAAAACCAACCAATCAAACAAACAAACAAAGCAATCTAGCTATAACATAATTTTTTAGTTTCCTACTGTTACACATTTAGACTATTTCCAATTTTTGTTTGTTTTGAATTTTAAGTGATTTATTTTATTGTCATCATCGTCATTATCATTATCATCATCATTGAGACAAGGGCCCTGACTGGCCTGGAACTGCTATGTCAAGAGCAGGTTAGGGCTAGAGAGATGGCTCAGTGGTTAAGAGCACTTGATTGCTCTTCCAGAGGTCCTGAGTTCAATTCCCAGCAAGCACATGGTGGCTCATAACCATCTGCAATAGGATCTGATCAACTTTTCTGGTGTTCATGAAGACAGACAGAGTACTCATACATAAAATGCATGAATAAATAAATCTTTTTTTTTTTTTTAAAGAGTACAGCCAAGTACAGAGATAACAGAGAGTGTAAGTGGAGTGTAGCCACGTGTGGAGATCACAGAGCATAAACTATGACACCATTAAGTCACAGTAAAATACAAGGTTAGCTTTGACCCTCTGGCAGGTCTGTTAGTATCAGTTATGAATAACTCTTTCTAGGAAGCAGAGTTGAAAAATGTTGAACTTAACTTCACCTTATGAACAAAGATGGGTAGAAAATGGCTTCAGCTGTGTAACAAAGAGCAGGCCTCAACACTGGCGAACCAGCTGGGCATGGTGGCTCACACCTTTAATCCCAACACTCGGGAGGCAGAGGCAGGCGGATTGCTGTGAGTTCGAGGCCAGCCTGGTCTACACAGAGAAACCCTGTCTCAGGGGAAAAAAAAAAACAAAACAACAACAATAACAACAAAAAACACTGGTGAACCACCTGATGTGGGTGCTGGCAATCAACTTAGGTCCTGTGTGAGAGCAGCAATTGCTCATAATTGCTGGCCCATCTCTCCAGCCCCTTGTTTTGGAATCTTTGAGACGGGGTTTCCTGTAGCTCAGGCTGGCCTGACCTTGCTATATAGGTGAGGTTGGCATTAAAATCCTGACCCTACATCTACCCCTGGAGTGCTGGGATTGGAGGCATGTGACACTGTGTGTGGCCTTCGTGCTGTTCTTGGAAGCGTGCGGTGTTCTCATTGGTTCTTGGAAGGGTGGACATACAGAGGTGAGTCACTCATTCTTGGTTATGTTTCCGGTCATCCCTGTCCACGAACTCTGTTCACTGTCCACCTGTCTCAAATGCTACTGGACAAGTTGGAAATTCAGACTAGGGGCCTAGCCAACTCATCCAAGCTTATTTTATTTATGTTTATATGTATGAGTGTTTGCCTACATATATGTCTGTTACACCAACACATGTATGCAGTGCCCCTTGGGGTTCAGAGGAGGGAGTTGGATGCCCTGGGTCAGGAGTTACAGGAGGCTGTGAGCCACCACGTGGGCCCTGAGGCTCAAACTTTGTTCCTCTGGAAGAGCAGCCAGTGTTTTTTAACTGCTAAGCCATCTCTCCAGCCCCCAAATCTTTTGGTTATGACCATTATGGTGACATTTCGTTTAAAAATGAAAACTCTACAGGGGAATGATAAAAAAATACTAGGAATGTCCCCCTGGATGGGGAGGCCTGGTGGCACTCAGAAGAAGAATAGCAGGCTGCCAAGAAGAGACTTGACACCCTATGAGCATATTCAGGGGGAGGAGGTCCCCTCAGTCACAGTCATAGGGGAGGGGAATGAGAGGAAAATGGGAGGGAGGGAGAAATGGGAGGATACAAGGGATGGGATAACCATTGAGATGTAATATGAATAAATTAATAAAATTTATGTTAAAAAACAAAAAAGAATACTAGGAATAAAGCAGCCGAACTCTAGGCAGAAGGGAAGGACGATCTGGCTGCTTAGAGTGAGTGATCATGGTGAGTGACAGCTGGGTCCTGGTTTCTGTGTCATACCCATAGGTCCCGAGGGGCTCCTCTCACAATACAGATAGAATATCGCTCCGTTTTGCTATGTTTATAGCAAGATAACCAATTGAAAATGCCTTAAGTTTTCCCTGAAGTATACTATTTCCCTAAAGTATATCTATTGATATACTTCAGTTGCAAGGTAAAAGCCACAGATTTTGAGGCCAGGCATGGGGTGCACGCCTTTAATCTCAGCACTCAGGAGGCAGTGACAGGTGGATCTCTGTCACAAAACAAAAAACAAACAAAGACATAGATTCTGGTCACTAAAGCAGAAAGACCGTTTTTATTCAGTTTGTGAGGGGCTAAGGAAGCTTTTGGAGCGGAGCCTGCCTGGAGGAGGCAGCCCGGGAAGAAGCAGGTCTTTCTTTTTCTTGTCTTTTCTTTTCTTTCTTCTTTTTTTAAAATTAATTTATTTTTATTTTATGTGCATTGTATGTCTACAGGTGTCAGATTTTGGAGTTACAGACAGTTGTGAGCTGCCATGTGGGTGCTGGAAATTGAACCAGGGTCCTCTGGAAGAACAGTCAGTGCTCCCAACCACTCCAGCCCATCTTATCTTTCTTTCTTTTTTTTTTTTTTTTTTTTTGGTTTTTCGAGACAGGGTGTCTCTGTGTAGCCTTGACTATCCTGGACTCGCTTTGTAGACCACGCTAGCCTCGATCTCACAGTGATCCACCTGTCTCTGCCTCCCGAGTGCTGGGATTGAAGGCGTTTGCCACCACCGCCCGGCTAGGGCTTTCTTTTTCAACACGCTTGGCTGGAGTACACGAACTTTGCCTCTCTGCCAGGCTTGTATTAGGTTCAGAAGTCAAAGTCTTGGGAATGCAGGGCTGGTTCGCTCAGGTTAGGTCACACTCCCAGAGCCTGGCTGTGGCACAACTCAGAGCAAGACTCACAGCAAAAGAGTCTCCAGAGAGCTATTTAGATCTCCAGCTGGAGGCGGGCACGGTGTCTGAGAAAATAGATACCGGGTGGAAACCAGGTTGCTGTTGGGAAGTGGAAATGCGTGGAGCGCACAGCAAATGCCAGCATCCCCCGCTGAGAGCAAGGAGTGGGAATTCCATTGGATCCTTGTGAGTGTTGGTGGGTGCAGGTTGGTTTAGGGCTTTTCAAATGTTAGGTGGTGGCAGCCACCTCCTTCTGTCTTTCCTCCCTTTTCTGCCTCCTCTTCCCTCATGTGTTTCTCCTCTTAAGTATACACACTAAAAACACTGTTCCACTGGACAAAGTGCAGATCTGAAGTTAATCCTCCTTCGCGTGACCGAAGGCCGAGAGTACAAGTGCTTATTCTTTTTCTGCTTTCTGTTTCCCGGAAGTGCCAAGTGGCTCTCAGAACATGCCTTCAATTGCTGGAGGTTGACTTCCAGGGTGTGGTAATTTGCCCATTTGAAGGTCACGCTACGGAAACCTCTCTAGGTCATACCAGCGACACTTTGGGTGCTGGGGAACGCATTCTTTGCAGACGCCTTCTTTTTCCTTTCTGACGAGCATATGCATATAACCTTAGTTATATGCCCATTGTTAGAAATCCCTGCTGTTAGTAATATCTGGACAAACAAACTCCAAGGTCACCTCTTAGGCTAGTTCATTCCTGTGTCACAGAAAAGAGGGCAGCATTCGCCTGGGGCAGGGGGGTGTCTGTGGGCATCGGAGGAATGGTTGCTGATTTATTATTCAGACAGTTTTATGACGTGCCTAGCGAGTGCCCTCTCCTACCTTCCTAGTCTTTCTCAAAGCCCGGCATGGGTGGAGGAGCCATACCTATTCTAATGACAGGGGCCTCCGCCTGGGGAGGGAAGGTGCTAGTGTGTGCGCCTTGACCTACATCTCCTTCTGCCAGGTTCTTGTATATTCAAATTTGAACAGGTCAGGAGTACCAGATTTTTTTTTTCAGAGGATATGAATTTAAGTGTGGGTGGGGTGAGAAAGTCTGGCTCCCTTCACCCAGCTTGTTTCTCCACCCCACCCATCAGCTTCCTTAGGAGCGGTCACTTTTTAAGCCAGGCTGCCAGGCTACCAGGCTGGTAGAGCAAGCAGCAGTGTGCTGTTTACCCATGGGGCAGCTTGTTCCTCCTGGTTCAAGTGTACCAGATGGTACTTCCAACCAGCTAGGGACTTTGCGGTGCTATGGTGCTTTGCCTGCTTCATGTCCTTAGTATGTGCTGGCTTCATTGTTTTCAGGGTCCCAAGCTCTCTGAAGCTGTGATGTCTGGGAGTTGTGGAAAAAGCACTCTAGATTGCTAGAAACAATCAGGGCAGCTTGAAACCCACGCTCCACTTCTTCTGGAAAGCAACAAGCCTGATGCAAAGCACATGGGCTGTGCCGCCCCCTTGTGCCACTTGCTCTTGAGTCCCTCCTCAGCCTACAGTGCTCCAGCCACAAGGCCCTTTCCAAAGCTGACTCCTCCGTGTGAGTGTTTGTCTCCACGTAACATCTGCAATTCGGCCGCTAACTGCAATCCTACAGGCCTCCTGAGGCTGACCGATCTGTCACATAATCACTGATGTCTCTGCATAGCACAAAGTCCCCTCCGTAGCACCATATTCAGTCTCTCAGCTCTACTCGGAGTTTCACTTAACATTTGCTCAGTTTATTTATTTATTTATTTTTTAAAAAAATTTTTAATTCGAGACAGGGTTTCTCTGTGTAGCCCTGATTGTCCCGGGACTTGCTCTGGAGACCAGGCTGGCGTCAAACTCAGGAGATCTGCCTGCCTCTGCCTCCTGAGTCCCGGGATCAAAGCGTATGCCACCACCATCTGGCTTTCACTTACACTTATACTCGAGGTTGCTTGACTGCTCTTTTTTGTATGTTGAAGGTTATTGGCCCATGAAGGTGGGAGCCATGCTTGCTTGGCTCACTGTTGCCATTGAGAACTCACACAGTGTCTCTCAAGTCCTAGGTCGTCAGGCACTTCTGGCAGCAAGAACAGCAGGGCTGCATGTTTCATGGTGCAGCCTCTGCAATCCTGGAGGTCCAGAGACTGGGGAACAGTGCCTTGAAATAACACTTAGCCCAGCATTATGCTTTCAGCACAGTCTTTCTCAAGCTGAGGTCACAAACTCTAATTAGTATTTGGTGAAGAAATACAGATGTAATGAGGATTGCTAACAGTAGTTATGTGTAGGGAGGAGAGGTGGGGGGGGTCCCTCAATCTCCCCTCACTATACTTTTCTTTATGTTTATAAGATAAACGTAACAAAGTGTACCACCTCTAATGATTTGTAGGTATGCAGTTCAGCGCAGTTAAGTATATTTACATCCTGTGCAAGCATCACCTTTTTATTGAATGGTGATAATAATTCAGTGCTGCACACGTTGGGGGGGGTTAACCTGTCCTCTGGCCACATAATGGCTCCAGAGTGTCGGCTGTCAACACTGTCTCAGGGCCTGAGGTTTTCAGTGCTGCGCTCCACTGATTTACCCAGAAGCCACTTTGGCATTTTCTTCATTGCTGTTGTCCGTCTTGTGAGAAGCCGCCTCAGGTAGATTGACCGATACCCAGCAATCACACCTTCATCTCTTCCTGCTCTATCGCTTCTTTTTGGCATGGTTGTCGCTTAAGTACGTCACTCAAAAAAAAGTGTCAGCCTGTGTTAGAGACTGTTGTTTTTATTCAATATTTATCTTCCCTTACCTTTCTGTGGCCATCTAACTGATAAAGCCACATTTTTTTCCCCATTGCAGCAAAATATGTTGTCTATATGACTAAGTTCTGGCCAAAGACATAAAAAGGAAAAACCTTTTTTATGATATGCACAGGAATGCTGAGAAGCTGGCCCGGGGTGGCTGGGGCTGAGGTCCTTTGGTCTTTTCACCTTTTTCCCTCCGGAGGCTTTTTGGGAGCCATGTTACACTGTAAGGTCGTATAAGGTGGAACAACACTTCCCAAGGCATCATGGCATCCTGTTAAGGCTGTTGTCTTCTGGACTAGAGAGGGAAGGATAGGGGGACCTTTCCCGGCTGCCTTACAGAGAAATTCTTTTGGCTAAAACCATTCTTCATTTGGATTTTCTGCTAGTTTATCTGAGTCTAGTTCCGACTCCCAGCCTGAAACCCTGTGTGCAGTCCAGGAGCACTTGCATTTGGCTTTACGGTGGCAGCAGTTCTGGGCCTCAACCTGGGATACGCAGTCTGTACTGGAATCAGCACAGAGGTAAGGGCTCCGTCCTAGTTAACCTCTCTCACCCCGGCTGGAACCTGAGCAGGTTGAGTCTGTAACTAACCAGGCACCCAGCAAAGCCTAGCAACTCTGTTCTAGATCGTGTCATTGTCCTCACATGCTGCAATCTTCTCAGATGCCTCTGAGTCACAGTCATGTTCTGACGCTGGCCCTGTCCTCTCCAGGTACCACCGCTCTCACTGGCACACTGCTTTCAGTAAGTAACATTTCCATCCACCTATCCTGACAATTTTGCCGGGAACTTGGGTTTTTTTTTTTTTTTAAAGATTTATTTATTGTATATGAGTGCTTTATCTGCAGAAGAGGGCATCAGATAACATTATAGATGGTTGTGAGCCACCATGTGGTTGCTGGGAACTGAACTCAGGACCTTTGGAAGAGCAGGCAGTGCCCTTAACCACTGAGCCATTTCTCCAGCCCAGAGCTTGGGTTCTTTTTTGACACTTTCCTCACTTCCAATGTCCAGACAATTCTCAAGTCCCAGAAACTCCCTGTAAGACCTAGCTGTGTCTTCAGTGTCACCTTGGAGAGCTCGGTTATGCCATTTCTTTTCTAATGGCTTTCCTACAGGACTCTCCTCCTCCACACAGCTAAGAGAGACATCTCAATCAAGCCAGACCATACTCCTACCACGCCTTTACGGCTTGTACTAGCGTGGAGATGAGACCGCCAATGCTAACACAGCCTAGGAGGCTCTTTATATCAGGGCCCTGTCCACACTTCTCCACAACTGTGAATGCACTCCCTGTCTCTGGGGGGTTTTTCTGTTCTGGGCATGCCATATGAATGGATGATATCACATGTGGCCTTTGTCACTGCCCTCTTGGCATCATGAGTTCAGAGTTCATTGTTCTGCAGGGCATGTTGTCCTGCCTTCTTTCTCATGGTAGCTTAATTTGCACTGTGCTTACTTTCTCAACTACGGGTGGTTATTGGGTTGACTCATTTTAGGGTGTTATAGAGAATGCTGCTATGAACATTCATGCACAAGCATGCTGTGGGTGCATGTTTTTATTCTTTATTTACCTTCTCTTGGAAGTATCTATGTCCAACATATAATATATATGTATAAATATATAAATATACATATATATTTATATATTTATGTTGGATTCTTTGTGGAAGCCTCCACAACCTCTCTTTTGGAGGGTATTCTCAGTTTATTTTTAAAAAAGTATTTCTCGTGTCTCTGTGTGTGTGTGTGTGTGTGTGAGAATGCGTGCGTGTGTATACGAGTGCATATAGGCATGCGTGTGAATGAAGGTCAGAGGACAACTTTCCGGAGTGGTTTTTCTTTCCACTCCCATGGGTCCTGGGCATTGAACTCAGGTCATCTGGCTTGGAGGCAGGCATTATTTCTACTGAGCAATCTACCTGGCTGTCTTGGTCATGGTTCTACTGCTGTGACACCCATTTGATCGGGGGGTGGGTGGGGGTGGGTGGGGTGGGGGTGGGTGGGGGTGGGGGTGTTTACAGTTTCAGAGGGTCAGTCCAGGTCCATGTCAGAGGGTTATCATGGTGGCAGGCAAGCATGGTGCCAGAGCAGTAGATGGACAGCTCACATCTTACTTCACAAGCATGGGGCAGAAAAAGAGAGACTGGGACAGGTTTGGAATTTTGAAACCTCAAAGCCCACCTCCTGCCGTAAGCCACGCCTCCTAATCCCTCCCAAACAGTTCCACACTGGAAATCAAGCATTCAACTGTATGAGCCTCTGGGGGGGGGTGTCATTCTCATTCAAGGCAATTCACTGCCCTTGCTTCGCTTGTGAGGCAGGATCTTGCTATGAAGCCCTGCCTGGCCTCTCACCAGGCTGTCCAGGTTGGCCTTAAACACTCAATCCTCTTGCCTCAGCTTATGGGATTCTGGGATTATGGAGGCTCAGGCACTATGTCTGGCTGTGGTGCTACAGTGTTTGGCTTTAATTCAATCTCCAGTTTTTCCTCCCCTTTGCCTTTCTCTCCCTCCAGTGTAGACTCCCTTGCTGAGTAGGGAGTTCAGTAGGAAGTGAACCTTTCAAAGTGCCTAGAAGTTATTTGGAAAGGCTTTTGAACCCAGAGGATGGATACTGAAACAATGTTTACCTCTGGGTTAGGCACGCAAATGGTGCCATTTCTAACAGGAGCACTTACAGATTTAGTTAGCTGTTCCCAGGGGGTTAGCTTACAGCTTTCAGGCCAAACAGTCTCTTAATTACTGCACTCAGTCTGAACCTTTTAAAGAATCACTTTTAAGTTTCCCGGTGGTACTACAACCATCATTAAGCCTTTACATGTAAACATGTGTTGTGAGTTTGCATGCCATGTGTGCACATTGTAATTGCTTTATAAACTGTTGGTTGATGAAAGTGTCTCCCAAGTGTATGATCTGCTGTACACATGGGGGAGGTACTGAGTTCTGCTTTAGAACGCATGGAATAGGAAAGGATTTCTGTGGGCGCCCGGACACGAATTCACACTTGTCTTTGCCGCCTCCCTTCCATCAGGTGAAAAAAAAACCACTTAAAGTCTGGCATCTACTTAAGGCGGCGGCCTATTTTTAGAATAAAGGTCGCCTCCTCTACCCGTGTAAATTTAATCTGTGGAACAGGACAGAAACAGGGTCAACGCGCTTTAGCTACACGCTCCCTTGCCCTAAGTCATTCGGCACAGAGAGGATGAACAATGTTCTAGAAGCTGCCAAGATAACACCGAGGTGGAGATGTTGAGCGCTCGGGCGCAGGCGGCGGGTGGGATGAGGAGAGCGAGCGCCCGGCGTGCGAGCCCTTGCACCGCGAGGCGCCCTCCCTGGGTACACAGATAAGTGAGTCAATCATTTCCGCCCGCCCGCCCGCCCGCCAGTCCGTCCTGACTTAAGACGTCTGACCGCGGGGACCGAGGCCTGCTATTAAGACTCCTTCCCGTTAGGTCCAGAGCCCACTTCGAGGATCCGCTTGAGTCACCTGGATCGGGCGAGCCGAGACCAGGGAGGCGCAGGCGCCCGAGGGTGGAGGGCACAGACTACGTTCTCCACGGCGGCCGCCTTGGAAGGAAGAGGAGGGGCAACAGCGCGTGGAGAAGAGAAGGAAGAGGCGTCCGGGGAAGGGCAGGGAGGAGAGCCGAAGGCGCTGGGGAGGGAGAGCAGGGGCGTGGGGGCGGGGGCGGGGCGGGCGCGCCCGGGGCGGGGCGGGGCGGCGGGCTCTGCAGCTGCTGGGGGCTGCCGGGATTGGGGATCCGCGCCGCGGTGCAGTCGCCTGGCTCGCTGGGCTCGGCGGGACATGAGCGAACTGCTGTCGCCGCGCGCTCAGCCCAGCTAGCCGCCCGCCCGCCCGCCCGCCTCCTCGGAGCCCCGCACCTTGCCGCCGCCTCCTCGGAGCCCCGCACCTTGCCGCCGCCTCCTCGGAGCCCCGCACCTTGCCGCCGCCTCCTCGGAGCCCCGCACCTTGCCGCCGCCTCGGAGCCCAAGCTCGGCCTGCGCCCGTGCGCTCCGCCGCAGTCATGGGGCTGCAGCCCCTGGAGTTCAGCGACTGCTACCTCGACAGCCCGTGGTTCCGGGAGAGGATCCGCGCGCACGAAGCGGAGCTCGAGAGGACCAACAAGTTCATCAAAGAGCTCATCAAGGACGGCAAGAACCTTATCGCTGCCACCAAAAGTAAGCGGGGCCCTCTCGCGTTCGGGCTGCGGCGTGGCGGGGGAGGCGGGGAGGAGCGTCTTCCCGGCCCGTGTGGGATGGCTCTGTGCCCCTAGACCGGAGTAATTGGAGATTCCTTAGGGGGAGAAGCTCCAGGACATTCCTCTCCTTAGGCGCTTCGGGCGCGTCCTCCTTCCCGCCCCGGCCCCTCGGTGGCGCGGGAGCCAGGAGCGGTGCGTGGGAGCTGCCCCGGGGCTCCCGCCTGGCCGGGCGGAGCACGCCTAGGCGCCGGCAGGACCCAGAGGAGACTCGGCCGGAGTCAGGCTTTAGTGCGCCCTAACGTTGCCCCCAGCCTCCGGCAAATCCGAGACATCAATCAGCTAAGACAGTTTTGTCTTGTAACCTTTCCAAGGAACTTTCTAGGAGATTCTTGGGAGACCCTGCTTGTAACTGAGTTCTTCAAAAGTTCCTGAAGTTACACTTAACTCTTAGATATCCCTTTTCTACCCCGCGCGACTGTCCCGACCTGAGTCCCTCATGTGCTAAACCAGAAAGTCTACTTGGCTTTGTGCTGCCTTGTGCACATTCCTTCTGTACTGTGCTGAAGCGAGTTCAAAGATTGGGGATTGAAAGGGTCAGTGGGCAGACCGCCCCCTGCTTCTAGCCGGCAGTGCCTGTGAGTAAGTAGGAAATTCCACTCTCTTCAGGCTTGATGCCTTCCACCACAGTCCAGTATTCAAACAGACAAGCAAGCAAGCAAGCAAACAAACAAACAATCCAACAACCCAACAAGCCACCTCTGAAGACAGCAACAGAAAGAGCAGTGTTTTGGAGTCCTAATGAGTCTAGGAGTAGAGGCCGGTGCAGAAACAGTTGTAATGCTCCACAGACGGGGAGAAATTAGTTTTCCAGGGCCAGGCACTGGCATCCAGGCCACGCTGGAACCCCAAGTCCCTTTCTTGAGTCACTGTGAGCACCCTGTTTCCCCTTAAAACACCTGAGCGGGCAGGAGCCAAGCCCCAGGGGTACTACTCCCCAGCCCCTCGGGTAGATGGTGCTTAGGTTTCCTGGTTCAGTAGTCGCCGCCATCCTCGGGAATTTATTCCGTGTGCTTGTAGACACGTACACTCTCACCACACCGTTTTTGCATCTAGGAAGATGAAAACGTACTGAGGCTTCCTTCCATCCACCCGGTCAAGTGCCTGGCCCAGTTAATATGCACTTAATGAATGAGTTGAAATGTTTTTTAATGGGAAGAATTTAGTGGAGCCATCCCTGTAATTTGGGAAGCAAGTCACTCAACTTCCCTGGACCTTCTCCAAGGCACCTTTGGGTCTGTGACCTCTTAGTGTTGCGGAGCTGGCTTGGGAAGCCCTTTGGGATGAATGGGTCATGTGCCGGGTGGCCGTGCAGGCCTTTGCCTTTGAGTTTTTCCGTGCTAGGCGGGACACGGGAGGAAAGTCTGTAAACAGGGAGCAATGACCACAGACAGTGAGAGGGGTGGGGAACACCAATGGCCTGTGACGTCTTCGTGTTCCGGTTTCTGTGGCCCACTGTTAAGTAGCATCACTACATGGGGACATACGTGTACCTTTTCAAAAAGGTGTTTGTGTGCTCCTGTACCATTGTGCACGTGTGAGGTCAGAGGTCAGAGGTTAGGTCTGTGGAGCTGAATCTCCCTTTCTGTGTTTATGTGGGCTCTGGGGTTCAGGGTTTGGTCATCTCTATCCAGCTTGGTTTGTTGGCTAGTAGGGACACGAGGAGAGGGGCAGATGGCAGAGTCAGTTTGGCCATGGGTAGGAAGCTATTTCTGTGACTGTAAGCTGCTCCGCTGGCAGGAAGCATGCCTCATGTTCCTGAGGCAGCCAGTGTGTGTGTGTGTGTGTGTGTGTGTGTGTGTGTGTGTGTGTATGTGTGTGTGTATGTGTATTAGCTTGCCTCCTCAGAAGGGAGACCCTCTGGAAATTGTGGCTTGCTGTCTTAATCCTTGTGCTTGGGGTCAAAGGTGAGAAACAAAATGGATGATCATTGTCTTTAAGAGGGCAGCTAGACAGTAGTGTCTTTTTATCCTCATCCATAACCTTAGGTTCTTTCCCACAATAAAAGCTTTAGAGGATGCTCTTTTTGGCAAGTTGGAAGGACCCTGGCCTTTTCCCACTTGGCCCATGAAAGTGGTCCTCTCGTTCTTAGCAGAGATTAAGAGGGCAGAGCATAAGTAAGGACACCTGGTTTGGGCTTCTCTCTATGGGGTCTGGCTGGGTTGGGTGGGTCATGCAGCTCTTGCCCCGCCTCCCGCACTGCACCACTTGGCAGCATCAGTCAAGTTCCCTAGCATTTGGAAACATGCCGATGAGGTCAGGTAACCAGTTGTCTTTCCGTAACTTTGGATTCTAGGGATGCAAGGAAGACTATTAAGGGGAAGGAAGGGTCTGCAGAGCAGTCATTGAGCTGGTCAAGACTGCCAGTTTGCCTCAGTTTCTTTCTGTTCTATATATCGGTTTGCAGAACAAGGCCTTTTGTGCTTTTCTTTGGAATTTGTGTTTAAATGATTTCTGTTCTTCATTGTCTTGCAAGAAGACATCTTGTCTTGACTTTTGAGTATCTCGAACCATTTTTTCAAGATTCATTTGTTTATTTATTAATTATGTATACAGTGTACCTTAGGTCATATTATAGATGGTTGTGAACCATAATGTAGTTGCTGGGAATTGAACTCGGAACCTCTGGAAGAGCAGACAGTGCTCTTAACCACTGAGCCATCTCTCCAGCCCCTCGAACCATTTTTGAATCCTTCTATAAATGTTCCAGGAAGTTGGAGGCCCAAAGGCTTCTTGGTGAGTTCTCTTCCATGGCTGCAACAGGAAGTAATACTGTAGTTTAATGCTGTGTGGGCACCCCAGAGAAGTCCTGGCCTTGCTTGTACTTTCTGCAGCGAATTCACTCCAGTCTGAGGGACATTTTTGCATTATTTGTACTCTGCTGAGTTATTCAAATAAAGGATACGAAATAAGACAAGTGGCAGTGCCCTGCTGCCATCCTAGTGGTCTGGAGGCTGATGCAGGAGGATTGCAAATTTGAGCTCACTTTGGGTTACAAAGTGAGACCCTATCTTAAAAAGCTAAACCGTGGAAGGCCTGGAGAGCTGGGTCAGCAGGTAAGAGCAGCACACACTGCCCTTCCAGAGGACCAGACTTCAGTTCCTAGCACCTCTATCAGATGGCTCGCAAGCACCTGTAACTCCAGCTCCTAGGGGATCTGACACCTCTGGCCTCTGTGGCACCTGGATTTGCCTGCACGTACATTCCCCCTCCCCCCAGACACATACGCATAAGTTAAAAAAAAAAAAGAAGCTGAAGGGAGTAAAAAGAATAAGTGGCAGTAAATACCCTGACGTTTGTTCCCAGAACAAGTTTGTGGCAGGGCACAGCAGGGGAAAGACTGCTAGAAGTGTTAGAACTCATCGGTGTTTTATATAAGGAAGAGAACCATGTCGGATTGGAAACAGCTGAGAAGAAACCGAAACATCTGCAGTGGGGGAAGAATGAGGTGGCCAGTTTGACTGACAGGAATGAGAAGGTCAGCGTCTGATTGCAGATCAAGGTGGGGATGGGAGTGCTCCCCCCGGAAAGCCAAGGTGGGGATGGGAGTGCTCCCCTGGAAAGCCACAGATGGGGATGGGAGTGCTCCCCCCCCCCCGTAAGCCACAGGCGAGGATGGGAGTGCTCCCCTGGAAAGCCACAGGTGGGGATAAGAGTGCTCCCCTGGAAAGCCATAGGTGGGGATGGGAGTGCTCCCCCCGGAAAGCCACAGGTGGGGATGGGAGTGCTCCCCTGGAAAGCCACAGGTGGGGATGGGAGTGCTCCTCCCAGAAAGCCACAGGTGGGGATGGGAGTGCTCCCCCCGGAAAGCCACAGGCCTTTGACAGAAGCGCTGCATAAGGGGAGAGATGGTTAGAGTAGGGGCATGTGGTGTGTGTGTGTGTGTGTGTGTGTGTGTGTGTGTGTGTGGTGGGGGAGAGACTTGGACACAGCATGGGGGGTGGGCTGGAGGAGCTCCAGAGAGTCAGTGACTTATGTGGGAGATCAGGAGATCATCCACTCACTTCAATGGACTCTTTGTTCCAATGGCTTTTTAGTTCTTGCTTTTGTCATTCCTCCCCTCGTGTAGCGTGACCAGTGTCCTCTTTCAGAGCACTGTAAAGGACCGTGAGCTTTCCAGGCAGTGCCTGGTTTTAGGTGCTTGTAACACTTACGTTCCTGTGTGTTTAATGGAGAGTGCCTGGCCTGTAGGGAGAACAGCATCAGCCAGCAGCCCCAAGGCATTGGTGAGGTGCTCCGCAGCAAGCTCGGATGGTCTGGTTCAGTGTGAGCTGCCCACCCCCACTGTGTACAACGGGTCTGCCTGGGCTGGCATCTTTCTTTCTGTGTGCTGGGTTGGGGAAATCTCTTATGTTGCCCGTACATGTTATGCTGAGATTTGAGAGATTGGAAAGACAGTCAGCTCTCTGTGTGCACGTGAGTGTCAGTGGATCGCAGGAGGCTGACTGAAGTGGCGTGGAAGGTGCTGGAGCCCGTGAGGTGCTTGTGCAGAGGCTCCCACTGACCCAGGAGACACTTTCCCCTCCACTGGTCCCGATTTTGTCCAGGTGACTCAGACATAGGAACTTAGGGGATGGTTTTGGTTGATGTCACTTGCTTCTGGCTCAGTCCCGGCCCTAGGACATAGGCAGGAGAGGCCGGGCTTGTGGAAACCGAGAGCAGGCTGAGGAGCGCCATCCATTCTCTTGGTCTGGCAAGTTGTCTTATTGTTGAGCATTCCAAGGGCTGGGGATGTAGTTTAGTCCGTAGAGTGAGGTTTTGTCCCCAACACCAGTGAGTCAAGCTTAGTGGCATAGGCCGTAATCCCAGCACTTAAAAGATATAGGTAGGTGGATCAAAAGTTCCTGGTCATTCCCTGCTACACAGCAGGTTTTAGGCCAATGTGAGACACATAAAAGGGTGGGGATTCCAATTCTGGTGCAGGTGACTGACAGGAAGCCTGCTCGGGTGGGGGTGGCGGGTAGGAGGTTGCCTTTTGTCAAGAGGACCAAAAAGCCACTTTGGACCATGAGTGGAACCCATCTGAGAGTACTGAACTAATTACATCTGCGTTCATGGTGCAGTCAGTGTGGGCCATGGATTGTTTTAGGCCTGAGGCCACATCTGAATATTTGTTAAATCCTAGTAGGACAGTTTGTGTTGGTGTTCTCCTGTTTGTTTTGTCGGGATTGGTTTTGTAGATTTGTGCTAATGCGGCTACTAAGTGGAAATGAGAGCAGTATAGAAGTAAAGTATTTGAAAAGCTCATAAAATTACAAGTTATGCCAGGCGTCGTTATGCACGCCTTTAATCCCAGCCCTCGGGAGGCAGAGGCAAGTGGATCACTGTGAGTTGCAGGCTAGGCTGGTCTACAAAGCCAGTCCAGGATAGCCGAGGCTACACAGAGAAACCCTTGTCTCGAAAAAGAAAAGAAAGAAAGAAAAGAAAAAAAAGTTTAACTTTTCCCTGAATAGAAAAATGTTCATGCATGGTTTTTGTCCTGAAGGAAGAACTCACCAAGGACCCCCCCACCCCACCCCCATTTCGCACTGTGGTCAGGGCCTCGCCTGGGATAAGCCTTCAGCTTGCCCTGCCCTTGGAGTCTATTTCAGCAGCCTGGTCCATTGTAGGAAAGTAGGGTGGCTGGGAAAATAATTAGGATGGGGTTTGAGCTGGGAGAAGGGCAGACTGGCTAGGAAGGCTGTTCTCATCACAGGTGGTCTTTGATTCCTTTTAGAGTGGGTCCACCAGTGGCAGGGCATTGCTCCCTGGGAGTGTGGGCTGTTCGGTGAGCTGATGTCCTTGTGCTTTTGTGAACCGGCCACTCATCAGTCCCATTCCCTGGGGCTTCTTTACCTTTGCTTGTTTATTTGAGACGCAGTCAAGGTGAGCAGCCTGGCTGGCCTCTAGGCTATGACCTTTCCCCCAGCCTTGTGAGTGCTGGCTCCTCACAGGCTTTCCTCTGATGACCATGGCAGGGAGGGAGGGAGGGAGGGAGGACCTTGCTTTGCTTTTTGGTGTTTATTCTTTTTTTTTCTTTATTTTATTTTTTTAAGTTTATGTGTGCTGGTGTGAGGGTATCAGATCTTGGAGTTACAGACAGTTGTGAGCTGCCATGTGGGTGCTGGGAATTGAACCCGGGTCCTTTAGAAGAGCAGGCAATGCTCTTAACAACTGGCCCATCTCTCCAGCCCCCTTGGTGTTTATTCTTTAAAGCAGCTGTTGAGCCAGGTGTTGGTGCTGCTGTGCTTTTCTTCCCAGCGCTCAGGAGGCAAGATTGACTCAGGTGACCCTTGAGTTTGAGGCCAGCCTGGCCTTCTTAGAGAGTTCCAGGACAGCTGGGGTTACCCTGTCTCAAAACAAAACAAAAGTAACCAGAACCGGCTGAAAGAATCAAACACAGACAGTGTGGCCTGTCAGTCCCGGTCCAAATGAAGCCACCTGGTAACAGCGGGCCCGGGTCCAGCTCAGTATAGTTGTGAACGTGTTTCATTAGGTTACTACAGGGGCTGGGTTGACACATGCAGAAGTGTTCAGAATAAACTCGAAGATAAAAACCAGGTTATATCATCTATAGGGCCTTTTTCTTCGGGTAAAGAGGAGCACTTAGCTAACTTTTTGGTACTCACTACTCCTAAACAATGTGTTTGCCCAAATCACTGTTACTGCTTAGCAAGAACATAGAACTGTCAGACTCTGGAAGGAACCACATTCTGACAACGCTGGAACGTTCTAGAAATAAAATAAGTAAAGCTCACTGATGCCTTGTGGGAACCCGATTCACAGTGATGTGAGTGTCAAGTCGGAGATGTCACAAAGGCTGTGGTTAGACCCCGAATGGACCGTGCCCAGCCGAGGTGCCAGCAGCCAGGTAAGGCTGTCCCCAGCTGCTGAAGGTTGAGATGGTGACACCAGTGACCAGAACATTAGATACTTCACATCACTGGGCTGTGCTTGGGGACATTAAGTCATTCTCTCTCATGCTGGAAGACCATAGCCCATTAGTGGCAGTATTTGTCTTTGCTAAAGGAATTTCACAGAGGAGAGAGAGCTGGAGACTTCTGGGAGAGAGCTTGTCCTGGGAGCTGTTGGGCAAGCCTGGCCTGCACCAGGTGTGTGCTCTTACTGTAAATCAAGGTTTGAATGAGTGCGGATGTGACCTTGTATAGATTCATCAACTTTACATCTGACCACACTTTAAGGTAACAGTGTCTTTTGTCATGTCCGAAGTCTCTTGTTAGAAATTTAAATGTGAAGACTGTGTCTTCTGGCATTCAGTGTCCTTCAACTTCGCCTTTGATTTTCTAAAAGCTTTTTTTTTGTTGTTTTTTTAAAGGAAAATTGCTAAGTTGGCTTTTGTTTCAATTTTGGAGGAGGAGTGTTGAACTGCCCGGATTATTCTGAGTAAAAGTGTCTTGAATGTCTTACTTGATTCCTTTACAAATGAAACCTCGGGGACAAGGTTTATTTTTATTTATTTATTTATTTTTAAAGATTTATTTATTATGTATACAGATCTCATTATAGATGGTTGTGAGCCAATATATGGTTGCTGGGATTTGAACTCATGACCTTTGGAAGAGCAGTCAGTGCTCCTAACCTCTGAGCCATCTCTCCAGTCCCGACAAGGTTTATTTAAATGTACACTTAAAAAACTTTTCCTTGGGCTCAGTAGAACACATGTGACTTTTTGCAGAGGACGCAGGCTAGGTTCCCAGCGCCCACATGGTGGCTCACAACCATCTGAAACCTCAGTTCCAAGGGATCTAACATCGTCTTTTGATCTATGTGCACACCAGGCATGCACACGGCACACATATACACACAAAGACACACTCATACATTAAAACAAAAGAAAATCTAAAAAATCCAAACATTTCTTATTTAAATGTGCATGGTAATAGCTAATGGTTACTTATTGACTATCTGCTGTACTTGATGCTAACCCGTGACTATTATATATTAACACTTGTGCTGTGTTGTCATGACTTAGAGGCTAGGAAACAGTTTAGAGAGGTTTCGTTGCATATCCAAATGACAGTTGCGTGGAGGTGGGATGTAGCCGTGGCTTTGTCTGATTTCCCCAGCCCAGACCACAATTAATAAGCCATCCCAAAATAAGGGGATGTAACTCCTGTAACTGTGGTCTTTAGCAGGGAATGTTACAGTGATAAACCCTGGTTATCTGAAAGTGCACATTTAATAATTTATAGAATATCCTTATTAGCTCAGTACAGTGACGATGTAAATTTCAAATTGTGACCATTGTGGTCATTGTTGTAAAAAAAAATTGACAGTTTATAAGTGTAGATATTCAGAAATTATTTTGGTTCAAGATCCATTGCAAAGCACAGACTTCCACTCAAAATTCTTTTTTCTTCTTTTTCTTTATTTGCGTCTTTTCCCTTTTTGTTCCTTCCTCTTTTTTTTATTTTTTATTTTTATTTTTTTATTTTTTTTTTTGAGACAGGAATATCTTCTTTTTAGACAGAATTTCTATTATCTAGCCTTGGCTGTGCTGGAGCTCATTCTGTAGACCAGGCTGACCTCGAACCCACAGAGATCTGCTTGCCTCTGCCTTCCAAGTGCTGGGACTAAAGCCTTGCACAACCATAGCCAGATCCTCCTGTTTCTTATTTTACCTTTTAGTTGAGAAAATTTTAATACTTTTTTTTTTTAACTTCAAAATTTCAAAATAGACCCAAGGACATGGCTTTTTGGCAAAGTGCTACCTGGTGTGCGTGAGGTCCAGGGTTTAATCCCCAGCACTGAAAATAAAAGTCCAAAATGTTCCCGAAGTATAAAAAGACAAAGAACTTTATAATTGCCACCATGTATTTGTCTTCCAGCTTCAAAAATAAATAAATAAACAGACGAATATATAAATAGGGGTTGGGGATTTAGCTCAGTGGTAGAGCATTTGACTAGCAAGCTCAAGGCCCTGGGTTTGGTCCTCAGCTCTGGGAAAAAAAAAAAAAGATAAAATAAATAAATACCAGCTGGTATTTATCTCCCTGAAAAGCAGAAACTAGCCAGGCGTGGTGGTGCATGCCTTTAATCCCAGCACTTGGGAGGCAGAGGCAGTTGGATCGCTGTGAGTTTGAGGCTAGCCTGGTCTACAAAGCAGTCCAGGATGGCCAAGATAACATAGAGAAACCCCAGACGGGGACTCTCCATGCAGCTGTGGATGGCCTGAAGCGTTCTTTGTAGAGGAAGTTGTCCTTGAACTCACAGAGGTCCTCCTGCCTCTGCCTCCTGATCAAAGGTCGACACACTATGCTGGCCGCTAGACCTTTAGTAGTTTAATACCACAATTCCGTCATACTTGCGTGATGGTTTTATACATAGATTCCATTTGGGAGATTTAGCTTACTGATAGTTTTGTTGTATTTTTGAACAATGAACAACATTCATACAGTTTTACTGTTTTTGCATCTTGTATCTGCTTTATATTTATGTATCCCAGCCCCAGGCCTTTACCTGTAGAGAACGTTCATTACAAAAGCCTTAGTGTGAGAAATTGCAAACACTACCTTTGCAAATGATCTGTAACTAATGAATCCATGGAGTTCTTAAGACTTTTGAGGCGGTCAGGCTCAGACCCTGGGCCTGTGTGTGTGCGCAGGGCTAGTGCTGTACTACTTAGGCACAGCTCTAGGACTAAATTGTGTTTTCCATATTTTGAGTTATTAGCCCAGTGCTATAAGCAGAGAAAACCAGTGTACATTTCATGACTTGAGAAATGACTGACTGGTCTGAACCAACAATAAAAAGCCTTGAGAACTTTTTTTTTAAATTGAACTTGGACTTTGAGCATTAGAATGTAAAGGCAAAATGATAGTTGTGTTTCTTTTTTTTTTTCAATATTTATTTATTTACTTATTATGTATACAGTGCTCTGCCTCCATGTACACCTGCAGGCCAGAAGAGATCATCAGATCACATTATAGATGCTTGTGAGCCACCATGTGGGTGCTGGGAATTGAACTCAGGACCTCTGGAAGAGCAGTCAGTGCCCTTAACCTCTGAGCCATCTCTCCAGCCCCTGTTAGTTGTGTTTCTAAACACCTTGTACATGAAAAACTTTAGCTTAGGTGGAAGGCGTGTGAGTGTGAGCCGCTCAGTTAGGAAGTGTGTGAGTGTGAGCCGCTCAGGTGGGAAGTGTGTGAGTGTGAGCCGCTCAGGTGGGAGGTGTGTGAGTGTGAGCCGCTCAGGTGGGAAGTGTGTGAGTGTGAGCCGCTCAGGTGGGAGGTGTGTGAGTGTGAGCCGCTCAGGTAGGAGGTGCGTGAGTGTGAGTCGCTCAGGTAGGAAGTGTGTGAGTGTGAGTCGCTCAGGTAGGAAGTGTGTGAGTGTGAGTCGCTCAGGTAGGAAGTGTGTGAGTGTGAGTCGCTCAGGTGGGAGGTGTGTGAGTGTGAGCCGCTCAGGTGGGAGGTGTGTGAGTGTGAGCCGCTCAGGTGGGAGATGTGTGAGTGTGAGCCGCTCAGGTGGGAGGTGCGTGAGTGTGAGCCGCTCAGGTGGGAGATGTGTGAGTGTGAGCCGCTCAGGTAGGAAGTGTGTGAGTGTGAGCCGCTCAGGTAGGAAGTGTGTGAGTGTGAGTCGCTCAGGTGGGAGATGTGTGAGTGTGAGCCGCTCAGGTAGGAAGTGTGTGAGTGTGAGCCGCTCAGGTGGGAGGTGTGTGAGTGTGAGCCGCTCAGGTAGGAAGTGTGTGAGTGTGAGTCGCTCAGGTGGGAGATGTGTGAGTGTGAGCCGCTCAGGTAGGAAGTGTGTGAGTGTGAGCCGCTCAGGTGGGAGGTGTGTGAGTTTGAGTCGCTCAGGTGGGAGGTGTGTGAGTGTGAGCCGCTCAGGTGGGAGGTGTGTGAGTTTGAGTCGCTCAGGTGGGAGGTGTGTGAATGTGAGCCGCTCAGGTGGGAGGTGTGTGAGTGTGAGCCGCTCAGGTGGGAGGTGTGTGAATGTGAGCCGCTCAGGTGGGAGGTGTGTGAATGTGAGCCACTCAGGTAGGAAGTGTGTGAGTGTGAGCCGCTCAGGTAGGAAGTGTGTGAGTGTGAGCCGCTCAGGTGGGAAGTGTGTGAGTGTGAGCCGCTCAGGTGGGAGGTGTGTGAGTGTGAGCCGCTCAGGTAGGAGGTGCGTGAGTGTGAGTCGCTCAGGTGGGAAGTGTGTGAGTGTGAGTCGCTCAGGTGGGAGGTGTGTGAGTGTGAGCCGCTCAGGTGGGAAGTGTGTGAGTGTGAGCCGCTCAGGTAGGAAGTGTGTGAGTGTGAGCCGCTCAGGTAGGAAGTGTGTGAGTGTGAGCCGCTCAGGTAGGAAGTGTGTGAGTGTGAGCCGCTCAGGTAGGAAGTGTGTGAGTGTGAGCCGCTCAGGTGGGAAGTGTGTGAGTGTGAGCCGCTCAGGTGGGAAGTGTGTGAGTGTGAGCCGCTCAGGTAGGAAGTGTGTGAGTGTGAGCCGCTCAGGTAGGAAGTGTGTGAGTGTGAGCCGCTCAGGTAGGAAGTGTGTGAGTGTGAGCCGCTCAGGTAGGAAGTGTGTGAGTGTGAGCCGCTCAGGTGGGAAGTGTGTGAGTGTGAGCCGCTCAGGTGGGAGGTGTCGAGTGTGAGCCGCTCAGGTAGGAGGTGCGTGAGTGTGAGTCGCTCAGGTGGGAAGTGTGTGAGTGTGAGCCGCTCAGGTGGGAGGTGTGTGAGTGTGAGCCGCTCAGGTGGGAGGTGTGTGAGTGTGAGCCGCTCAGGTGGGAGATGTGTGAGTGTGAGCCGCTCAGGTAGGAAGTGTGTGAGTGTGAGCCGCTCAGGTGGGAGGTGTGTGAGTGTGAGCCGCTCAGGTGGGAGATGTGTGAGTGTGAGCCGCTCAGGTAGGAAGTGTGTGAGTGTGAGCCGCTCAGGTAGGAGATGTGTGAGTGTGAGCCGCTCAGGTGGGAAGTGTGTGAGTGTGAGCCGCTCAGGTGGGAGGTGCGTGAGTGGGAGGCGAGTACAAACAGAAGCCAAGTAGAGAGCCAGGAAGATGACGGAGACAGGAGAAGGAAAAGGAGCCCCTCACCTGGAGCCCAGCTCAAGTCTCTTGCCTGCAGCAAAGCAAGAATTGCACGTAGCACAAGATAGAGGGTCTGTCTCCCTTCTTAGCTGTGAACCTGGAGCCCCTGTACGGCCTCAGTGCCTCCTGCGTCACGACATACCTAGTTTATCTCACTTATATATAATTTATCTTAAGGGAAAAAAAAAAAAAGAAGGGAGAAAGGGTTCCTCTGCACCTTTTTGAGATGTAACCTGAGAGTCACCAGAGTGGCACACGTAAATGGCTAGTATTGAGAGAGTTAATAAATTGCTTATCCGTGCCTCCTCCCCCTCGTTTTCTGTTCCCCACCTTTCTGCAGTCTCGTTTTCTGCAGTTCTCTTGGAGAAGCCCACACCCTTGCCAACCTTCTGTCCCCGAGTCACGTCTTAAGGCTTGGCGGGCGGCACATTACAGTAGTTCTACTGAGTCCCGCCTCTGCTTCGTAACCTCTCCACGGGCCTGCAATTTTTTTCCATGTTGAAGTCATGAGTCAGGGTCACTGCATGACTAGAGACGACCCTCAGGCTGCTGGAAATGGCTGCCGGGAGCCGCATCCCCTCACAGCTGATAGACCCATGGCCTACTCAGCTTGGTATTCCAAATGTGGAAACATAGTTCCTCGATTGGCCAAAGGACTGCTTCTGCATCAGCGCCCTTGTTCCTGAACAACCAGACAGAAACTTCCGGATGCTCACCTTCTGAGAAACAACCGGACAGAAACTTCGGATGCTCACCTTCCGAGGCAGGAGCCACACCCATCTCAGCTGCCTCTGACCTAGCTAGGTTGGCCTCCCCGGTCCAACTAGAATTTCTTCCCTGTTTCCTGAGGAAGATAACTAATCCTGAGCCACTCGGTATTTCATCTCGGAGTGTGGTTCCTCCTCACTCACTGATTTGCTCACCCACAGGCACCTCTGCCCTTGGGTGCTGAAGCAATGCTGTCTGGGAGCAAGTGGTGTTGAGGTGGGTAGCTGGAGGAACTTGATTAGCTGGGGCGGTGTCCCCTCAGGCCTGCATGCAGGGTGTGTAATGGTTTCTAGACAATTGAGTGCTTTTTACTCAGGCTGTGAAGTTGGCGTCATCACATAGCAGCTGGTACTTAACTTAAGCCCTCAGCACCTAAGGTTTCTTTATTAGTCAGAACTCTCATTGGTTGGTCATTCATTCATTCATTCATTGATTCGCTGGCACTCACTGTGTGGGTCAGGCTGGCCTCATCGGTCCCCCTGCCTTAGCCCCCTCACTACCTTGGCTGCAGGGGGCCCTTCTGAGCCTGGTGAGTGGTAGTATTTAGCGCTCACATCAAACATTTAAAAAAAAAACCTTTGGGTAACTGTTTATAATCATTATTAAGAGAACTCGGTCTAGCCAAGTGTGGTGGTGTAAGCCTTTATTTAATTCCAGGACTTGGGTGGCAGAGGCGGGAGGATCACTTCGATGAAGAGGCTGGTCTGGTCTACACTGTGAGTTCCAGGCCAGCCAGAGATGCATAGTGAGACCCCAGCTCAACAACAACAAACTGTCCTAAATTACCAGCAAAGACGATGACATGGTCATGGGCTTGTTTTTTCTTTTAAGCTGACAACGTTTTGAAGTGTAGAGCTGAATACAGGCCTCTCATTGATTAAATAGGAAAGCCCAGCTGAAGGAATTTCTGCCTAGTCACAGGTGACGGTCACACACTGAACCCCCTGTATAGCGCCAGCGCCTTCTGGTTTTCAGATTATATGGTCGCTGCAGCCTGTCTAGCAGCCACTGTACAATCTCGTTCTATCAAAGGGAGGAGAAGAAAAAAAAACCAAAACCAAAAAAAGAACTTGGAGTGGGGCATGGTGGCGCACGCCTTTAATCCCAGCACTCGGGAGGCAGAGGCAGGCGGATTGCTGTAAGTTCGAGGCCAGCCTGGTCTACAAAGTGAATCCAGGATAGTCAAGGCTACACAGAGAAACCCTGTCTCGAAAAACCAAAAAAAAAAAAAAACAACAACAACAACAACAACAAAAACAAAAACAAAAAACCAACCAAAAAAAAAAAAAAAAAAAAAGGAAAGAAAGAACTTGCAAGATTTGAGGATAAAGCCTAAAGTGCCTGAGAATAGAGTACCACGGGCATGTTAATATAATTATTTGAGAATCTGACCGATAGTACTTTTGTCACTGTGACAGATGGCTTTGCTGTGTTTTGTGACATTCAGGTCAAAGGCAGCAGAGGTATTAAGTCACAAGTCACAGTGACAGAAGCCAGCTTTGCTCGCTGTGTGGCCTCAGGCAAGTTGCCTGGTCTTCCTCTTCTGTAGTATACGGATGGTAGGTAAAGTGAACGGATTCGATCCGTGCAGCGTTTTAGTCTTCTTTTTTAACTTTTGGGAAAAGTAGTGAACTTGGTATGTGTTGCCAGTATAAAAAAGTTTAAGGGTCGGGCGTGGTGGCGCACGCCTTTAATCCCAGCACTTGGGAGGCAGAGGCAGGCAGATTGCTGTGAGTTCGAGGCCAGCTTGGTCTACAAAGCGAGACCAGGACAGCTAAGGCTACACAAAGAAACCCTGTCTCAAAAACCCAAAAAAGTTTAAAAGCGGGCTAGAGAGATGGCTCAGAGGTTAAGAGCACTGCCTGTTCTTCCAAAGGTCCTGAGTTCAATTCCCAGCAACCACATGGTGACTCACAGCTATCTATAATGAGATCTGGTGCTCTCTTCTGGTGTGCAGGGGTACGTGCAAGCAAAAAAACTGTAAACTTAATAAATAAATAAATCTTTTTTAAAAAGTTTAAAAGCTCGTTTATCCTATGTATTTGTGTCGATAGGGGAGAGGTGTCACCTGGCGTTGCTGAGGCCTGCTGGTGCCACCTCCTTGCTAGAGGAGACTTTACACACAAGGTAGAGTTCCAGTGATGCTTACTGAAATTATCTAGAAGGTCACTTCATTTATGTTGAAGTATAGAATGCTCTGCCGTAGTTAACAGGACTGATTGGTTCCAGGGCATGAAAGGAGACAGCAGAGACACAGAGCTTCCTAACCAGAATCTGGATCCTGAAATATTTAGAGTGCTGACAAGGTTCCAAGTGGAAAATTCTACATTATGAAACTTTTTTTTCTGCATAAAATTATTTAAAATTGTCTTCTGCACACATGCATAGGTTTTTTGTTTTTGTTTTTTTAAATATGGAACTAATGAATTTGGTGTATTTTTTAAAAAATATTTATTTATTTATTATGTATACAATGCACATCAGATCACATTATAGATGGTTGTGAGCCACCATGTGGTTGCTGGGAATTGAACTCATGACCTGTGGAAGAGCAGTCAGTGCTCTTAACCTCTGAGCCATCTCTCCAGCCCCGAATTTGGTGTTTTGAGTTGGGTCTCAACCCAAATCTAAAAATCCTGAAACATTTTTGGTCCTATTTATTTATTTATTTATTATTTAGAGACACAGTTTCTCTGTCCTGGAACTTTCTTTGTAGACCAAGCGTTTTGAACAGGGCTACCCACTCATTCTGCAGTAACTCAGAAGACCAGAGGAGGGCTAGGGGGTTCTGCTGAGTGGGGAAGAGGAATTCTTCAGGTAAAGGGCGAGTGTGGCTGCCTGTTCCTGAGTGGCTGTGGGAGCGAGGCTGCAGACAAGTCAGGGCGTCTGTGAGGGCATGTGGGGTAGGTGAAGGCAGAGGGAAGTTTTGAGCAGGGCACTGACAACGTATGCATTCAGTCCTCTGTCTGTGAGACCAAGGATGGAGTTTGGCTGGAGGTCAAACCTGGGACAGGATTAGTGGCAAGAGGAGTGCCCCAGTTTAGGGGTTGGTGACTGGGTGTGGGGATCCAGGCGAGGTGAGGTCTTTGGTTCCGGGCTGTGGGCGGCGAGTTCTGGCTGCTGGCAGAGGAACAGTCTTGGCAGGAAGGATGGTGGGTTTTAGTTGTTTTGTGTTGAGATGGTTGTGTGTTTCGGGGAAAGAGAGCAGAGCTAATGAGTCTAGAGATACTAGAGTTGGAGACAGGAAATGATGCTGGGAGCCTACCGCGGAATCTGGGAGAACGACAGTATTGGTTCAGGGCAGACCCTGAGGCCCCTGCCTTGAGTGTTGTAGCTATTTTATCATCGCCGTGAAAAAAGACTCTGACAAAAGCAACTTACAGGAGAAAGGGTTTATTTTGGGTCACAGTTCCAGAGGGACGCAGTCCGTCAGGGTCAGGAAGACATGGCAGCAGGCAGTGGGGAGCAGGAGGCTGGCCGGCCATGTTACATCTATACTTAGGGACAGAGTGAAGAAGAAGTGCGACAGGCTGTAAAGTCTCAAGGGCCATCCCAGTGGCTTTGTTCAGCAAGGCCCTTTTATTTATTTATTTATTTATTTACTTATTTATTTTTATTTTTATTTTTTTAGCAAGGCCCTTTTAAAGGTACCTCAGCCTTGGCAAATGGTGTCAGTAGTTTGGGAGCAAGTGTTCAGACATATGACCCTGTGGAGGACATCATGCATTTAAACTACATTATCGTAGGAGGAAGTTTAGGAAGGGCAATAGAGGGGTCACACTTAGAGACAATGGGGTGAAGAGTAAATGAATAGGAATGAGGAAGCAGATGAATTTGGAGAGAGTCACAGACGCCAGGCGAGAACAGCCAAGGCCGGACTTCAGAGTTCAGGTGTCATTTCACTAGTAAGATGGGGACTTTTGGGGAGTCTAGGTGAGCCTAGGTGCCTGAGCAAGAGTGGAGAGCAGGATTCTTGGAGACAAGGACATCAGGTATCCTGACATACTGCTCTTTGCCACACCCCCTCAAGGCAAAGTCTCTCCTTGAGATAACAGTGCTCTTCCTGTCTCTGCTCCCCGTAGTCCCCATGACAGGCATGTGGTGCCACATCTGGCTTTTTACAAGGGTATGGGGGATTCGAACTCAGGCCCCCATGTTCTCACAGACAGCCTTCTACCCACCGAGCAAGTCGTTACGTCATCTCTCCATCCCCCGAAGGCAACTTATAACGAGGAAAGGTTTGTTAAGGCTTATGGTTTCAGTCCATAGCCACTAGCCCTGAGGTAGGAGTGTGAGGGGGAGGAGCCTTCCTCCTTTTCTCCTGAGGTCATGCTGCCGTCTTTTGAGAATCCTTTCATCAGCTTTCGTGTTGAGTGTGCTGTGTGGCATCTGAAGTGAGGACTGGGGAGAACGGAGAGCCCGAATAGCTGTTATGTAAACTCTGGGCTCCTTTAAGGTTGCCACTTGTCGTCATGGCTGTCTAAAGGGCTTGTATGGCTACGCAGCTTAGCCACACGTGAAGAGACCGGATGTACCCTGTAGCCACAGTTAACAGGGCTTTGTTTGTTGTAACACTGTTGAGTGCCTTTTTGGCAAGTGCCTACCTGCTTTATCCCGACCCTTGTAAAACCAAAAAGGATCTAAAGAAATGCTTTGGTGTCTAGAAAACAGAGGCGAGCTTGCGAAAGAATTTTGAATTGTTGTGGTTTGAAATTTAAGTTCCAAACCTTAAGACTGAGTGTCGTTTTGAGTGGAAACACCTAAGTTTAATACACGAAGTGAGGACAGAGTGGGGAGTTGGTACCACAGTGGAAGGCAGCGCAAGCGTCGCTGTGCATGCGACAGTGCAGGAGGGTCGGTGACAGTGAAAGGCACAGTGCATGCGACAATGCAGGAGGGTCGGTGACAGTGAAAGACCGCTGTGCATGCGACAGTGCAGGAGGGTCGGTGACAGTGAAAGGCGCTGTGCATGCGACAGTGCAGGAGGGTCGGTGACAGTGAAAGGCGCTGTGCATGCGACAGTGCAGGAGGGTCGGTGACAGTGAAAGGCGCTGTGCATGCGACAGTGCAGGAGGGTCGGTGACAGTGAAAGGCACAGTGCATGCGACAATGCAGGAGGGTCGGTGACAGTGAAAGGCGCTGTGCATGCGACAGTGCAGGAGGGTCGGTGACAGTGAAAGGCACAGTGCATGCGACAATGCAGGAGGGTTGGTGACAGTGAAAGACCGCTGTGCATGTGACAGTGCAGGAGGGTCGGTGACAGTGAAAGGCGCTGTGCATGCGACAGTGCAGGAGGGTCGGTGACAGTGAAAGGCGCTGTGCATGCGACAGTGCAGGAGGGTCGGTGACAGTGAAAGGCGCGGGTCGGCTTGGCCAGCTTGTGGCCTCTGTTTGATAAGTATGCTCGGACTTTTCAAGTTTATATTAGAAAGAAAAGTTAGAATAACATGGAACCCATGGGTGCTATCGACGGCCTTCACTGGAAGGCTGCTCGTCTAGCGTTCACTGTGTCCAGCACTGCATGAAAAATAGGATGTGTTGGCATTCCAGAGCTGAGGTTGCGGGGGGCGGCGGTCAGAAGTTCAAGGTCAGCCTTGTCTGTGTAGTACATTTGAGACCAGGCTGGGCTGCTTTTAAAGTCAAGACAGGATTCCTCAATGTAGCCTTGGCTGTCCTGAACTTGCTTTGTCGAACAGGCTGGCCTTGAACTCAGAGATCCACCTGCCTCTGCCTCTCTGAATGCTGGGATTACAGGCATGTGTCACTGCACCTGGCTCATAAATCATTGTTTATACAGGTATAGAATAAAAATAAGCAATACTGTGTAGTGTATGTGTACGCAGAATTCTGCCCCAAATAGCTGCTTTCTAGTTCATTCATTCTCGGAATAAGAGTTTTAAAAAGTTAGCCAGTGATGGAAGCAGTGAGGAGTTGGGATGTTTTAGGGTAAGTATTATTCCTAATATTTTTGGCTTTCCTGCTCTTGGCTGGATCCCCTCTCTTTGGCATGCTGAGCTCATCCTCATCCTCTTTCCTGCCCAGTGAGGCTGACTTTGGTCCCCAGCAGCAGGTTCCCTCATCCTCCGGCTTCTGCAGGGCAGGAGTGGGTGGGAAAGGGGGGAGAATTAACTGTCTCCACTCCCCCTGGAGGGCGCGTCCACGTACAGCTCTGTGCTGACGGTCTTGCCCACAGCCTGTCTAACTCCACAGTCTAGAGACTCATTACAGAATTATCCCAAACGGCTTCTGTGCTCCTCATTGACACCTGCTGTAAGTGGTCCCTCTGTTGAACTCTTCCTTGACGCACTTGACTTAATTTATCATGTGTTTTTATCGGAAACCCTGGCTAGATTAGTCAGAAATCATGCTTGATGCTGTGTGGCAACCAGTGTTCACTCAAAAACTGTTGTTTGGCAGTAACAAAAAAGTGTGACTGTTTGTCTTTACCCTGCAGATACCCTGAGAAGCCTGAGAGGACTGTGCCTCTGGTGTCTCTAGACTCTTCTTTAAGGCTACGTGGCCTCAGTTTTATTAATGAGGAATGGAGAGAAAGCAAGCAACTCTGACAGATTGGCTCAAGTTGGCCCTGTATCCTCCAACTGTAGTGTGGAAGGGGAGGGGGGATTGGAGAGGGAGTCGGAGAGAGAGATGCAAGTAAGTCTGATTTTCTTTCTTTCTTTCTTTCTTTCTTTCTGTCTTTCTTTCTTTCTTTCTTTCTTTCTGTCTTTCTTTCTGTCTTTCTTTCTTTCTTCCTCCGAGACAGGGTTTCTCTGTGTAGCCCTAGCTGTCCTAGAACTCTCTTTGCAGACCAGGCTGGCCTTGAACTCACACAGATCCGACTGCCTCTACCTCCTGAGTACTGGAATTAAAGGTGTGTGCCACCACGCCTGTCTGTAGTCTGGTTTTCGAGTTTAATATTTTAGCTCACGCCAGGCGGTGGTGGCGCATGCCTTTAATCCCAGCACTCGGGAGGCACAGGCAGGTGGATCGCTGTGAGTTCAAGGCCAGCCTGGTCTACACAGTGGGTTCTGGGACAGCCGGAGCTGTTACACAGAGAAACCCTGTCTCCAAAAACAAAAACAAAACAAAATATTTTAGCTCACAAATTACAAGATGGATTGGACAGACCCATAAAATTTAGGGCCTCTGGCATTCCTATCAAAACAACCTCACCAGGATGCACAGGGCGCAGAGAACAGTTGGTGTCGTGGCCGAGAAGCAAAAGACAAAGAGGAAGGGGGCGCTTGAGAGCACGCCCCAGAGACCCGAGGACCAGCCGCCATTCCCAGTGGAACCATCCTAGAGGCCAAGGCCTTCAACACACAGGCCTTCGGGGTGCGTTCACCACTCAGCTATCCTGGCTTACACCCAGGGCCAAGTCCGCCCCAGACTAATGGAGTCCTTTGACTATTTTCCGTGCTGAACTTGGGTCATTTTGTATCAGGTCTGTTGCCTTTTTGCCACTGTAACCACTTTCCCTCTTTCAGTAGCAGCTACAACCACAAGAAGTGGCCCCGAAAGCAGCACAGAAGCAGTAACACTTCTTTTACGAATGCTTTTCTCTGGCACCACTTAGGGAAATAAAGCTTAGAGAGGAGTTGGATGCCTCTCTAAGCAACACGTGAAAAATCCACTCCCACGCCCCTCCCTTCTAAGTCTCTTGAGTTCTTTGCTCTAGAGCTCCCAGTAACCACACAGCAGCTCACCACCATTCATAACTGCAGTTCCAGGGACTCCGATACCCATGGGCAGCAGGCACAGGCAGGATGCACAACAGTCATGCAGACAACACACCCCCACACATAAGAAATAAAATCAAATAACTCCTCCCCTCTACGTTACGTGAAGGAAATGTCAGGTCTTGACTTTCCATGCGGAGACACCTGCTCCAGTTAGCGTGGCTTGCTGGAGTCAGGGAAGAGGGTACTGGGAGGGTCAATTGGTTATTGTCACATGGCTGTGACCACGAAGCCTGCTGGAACTGAGGTCAGGAGGAAAGGCTTACTTTGGTTCATGAGGGTTTCTCTCCATCCGGGTACAGAAGGCATGGTAGGATAGTTTAGTTTTTGGCATCAGAAATGTGTGGTGGGAACCCCAAAATGCAGGCAGAAGTCAGCATTGGGTAAAACCTTCAAAGACCCTCCCCTGTGACCTGCTTTTACCGGGGAGACTCTACTTCCTACAGGCTCCACGAGTTCCCAACAAATACCGCCACCAGCCAGGAGCCAAACACCCAAAACTGACATCAGACTCAAAGCAGGACAGAGGCTTACACCTGCAATGGAATACTTTAGCCTGAGGTAACACCTGCCATTTGCACTAGATCCAGTGGCCTGAACCACACAGCACAGCACAGTCCCTTCGGGAAAGAACCGCATATTCTGGGAAACCGCACCTGGGGTGATTGTACAGGAGCACAAGGAGTGGCGCTACTAGGAGGTGTGGCCTTGTTGGAGTAGGTGTGGCCTTGTTGGAGGAAGTGTGTCACTAGGGGTGGGTATCAGAAGCTCAAGCCGGTTTTCTCCTCACTGCCTGCCCTCACAGGTAGAACTCTCAGCTCCCTCTCAGGCACCACGTCTGCCTGCACGCTACAATACTTCCTGTTATGACAATTATGGACTAAACCTCTGAAACTGTGAACCAGCCCTCAATTAAATGTTTTCTTTTGTAAGAGTTGCCCGTGAGAGCTAGACATGGTGGTACACACCTTTAATCTCAGCACTTGGGAAGGCAGAGGCAGGCGGATCGCTGTGAGTTTGGGGCCAGCCTGGTCTACAAAACGAGTCCAGGACAGTCGGGGCTACACAGAGAAATCCTGTCTCAAAAAAAAAAAAAAAAAAAAGTTGCCATGGTTATGGTGTTTCCTCGCAGCACCTATGAAAAGTGGAGCTGCGCAGTGACAAAGGGCCACAGTATCACAGATACTCACGGACCCTGTCGGGGAGCACAGAGTTCCTGGGGCATGCCACCTGGAGGATTGGAACAGCCACGGTTTATGCTCTTCGGCTGTTTCTTTTTCTCTCTTCCAGCTTGTATGTAATGTCAGCCTGCAGTGACTGACATTTTAAGTCAGTCTGTATCAGTTCCCAACAAGTCACAAGTTTATTCATTTGCTTGCGCGTTGTTATATGCTACTTTTTGGGTCTGCCAGGGTTGCCCTATAATGAAATGTTGGTGAGTGTGCCCAGTTGTATGGTTTAGTTACCATAAAAGCACTGTTTATAATGGGCAGTTCAGGATGCCTAATCACTTATTGTCCCCAAGTCTGATGTTTCCCTTCTCTCGGGACCCAGCAGTGAAGTTAAGGACAGCTTTTCAAATAAGAATAGTGACAATGTGGCCTTCTTCCAAGCCTGCTCCCAAAGCCAGCAGTGCTTTCTCTGTGGTTTGGCAGTCTACAAGCAGCACTTATGCAGCATGCACACCCACTGAACTTACGTGGGCTGGGTCAGACACTACAGTGTCTCTTTGCGTCAGGGCTCATTGAAAGCAGGCCTGTCATGTGGCTTTATAGCTCAGTGCAAAGCACCCAAGCTGATGAGAACGTGGTCTCTGTTCTGAAGCCCGCCACCTGCTATATCTCTTTATGGTAGATTGTGGGAGGTGCTGCTACTTGCCTTTCTCCATAGAAAGGATTTCCCAGGGTTCCCCAGACTACTGGACTCCTGGAAACATCCGAGAGGTCGGGCCCTGGGCTTTTATAGCATTTATTTCCTATCATCTTTAAGTGTTGTTATTATTGCTATTCTAATTATGGTCATATGTGCACATGAGTTGCCCACAGAGTCCAGAAGAGAGAGTTAGTTCCTCTGTCGCTGGAATTATTAAGCTGGGGACTGAACTCTGGCCTCTGCAAGAGCATGCACTCTTAAGCACTGAGTCACCTGTCACGTGCCAGGCCCATCAGTCTTTTACTGTTTGAACAGCACATTCTAAGCAGATGCAGGTGTCACCCTCCCTGCTGGCAAGGCTTTACAGCAGCAGCAATTACTACAACACAAACATTTTGGGGCTTTCTGAACTGAACTGCTGGAGGTGTGATCTACACACACTGCTTGGATTAGCAGTATCAGCAGAGCGGAACATTCTGCCGCACAACAAGAATTGTATAGTTGGACCCAGGTACAGTTCCCAGCACCCACACAGCAGCCCACAACTGTCCGTAACTCCAGTTCCAGACTGGGTCTGACACCTCTCACAGACATAAATGTAGACAAAACATCAATTCACATGAAATCAAAATAAATACAAATTAAAAAAAAAAAAAAAAAGAATGGCCTGGTGGGTTTTGTGGCCTTTTGGCTCCCACAGGTGGCTGGGGTCAGGCCCTTGCATCTCATTGTGCTTTTTGGGGTCCAGGCTGCTGGTCCACTAGGTGTCAGGAACTCTTCTTCTAGCTTTCTGGACTCCAGCAATGAGAAGAAGCCCAAAGAGTCTACACCAAGAATCCTCACCAACACATGGAGACTTCCTGATGCTCAAGCTTGCTGTAGGCTGCACCTCTGGAGACTAGCAGGTCACTGCCGCATGGTGCACTTGAATCCCCATGGGATTTGCCTTTATTTGCCTGTCCTTTCCAGTCTCACAGTTCATCTGTCTGGGCAGAGTGAGAGCCCTGCAGAGTACACAGAGTACACAGTTCCTTAATGCTCTTGTCTGTGTAGCTGCCACCAAACACAGAGGAAGAAGCCTTTCTCCACAGGCCCGTATTGGCTAGCTCAATCCATCCATCCGTCGTATGGAAGGATTTTTAAAGGCCCTGGGACATGGCGTTCCTTTCAGAGTACCCCTCCCTCCCTTCATTACTGAAATCTCTTGGGTGACACAAGACACTCTGTTGCTTTTCTTGTGAGGAAACTGGAGAACCTGAGAATCATCAACTGGATGACTCTGGTAACACATCTTTGCGAATAAGAGTAAGGGCGATTGAAATATTCATGTAAATGTTGATCTCAGTGGTTTAAATGAGGATCTTATAAAGTGAACCCATTGATCCCTCCCTCCTCCCCCCACCTGATCCCTCCTGCTCTCATCCCCACCCCCATCCATTCTATTTCCCCTTCACAGTGATTCTCATGTGGCCTTCCTTGTTACTTAGCTTCTTCGGGTCTATGGATTATAGCATGGTTGTCCTGTACTTCATGGCTAATAGCCACTTAGAAGTGAGCATATATCAAGCGTGTCTTTCTGGGTCTGGGATATTTCATTCAGGATGATCTTTTCTAGTTCCACCTATTTGCTGGCCAATTTCATAATGTCCTTGTTTTTAACAGCTGGGTTCTATTCCATTGTGTAAATGTACCACAGCTTCTTTATCCATTCTTGGGTTGAGGGACGCGTAGGAACCTACCTTTGACACTGCCTGGAGGGCCAAGAACCAGAGGCTAGATAGCCCAGAGACCTAGGATAGCACCAAATACAACTGGGGGAGGGGGAAGGGAAGGAAAAGACAAGATAAGAAAGACATTTCTTTGCTGAGGATATTGAGGGGGAAATGAGAATTTCTCGATTAGGAACTTGCTAAGCAGAGGCAAAGATGTAGCTACCCAGGAGAGAGTTAGAAGAGTTCACGGAAAGCAGAAGAGAACAAAGGCAAGGCCAGGACCTCCAGCCTCTGTGGACCTAGTGACACAAGTGAGGTCTTCATCTTCATCCTTTGGCTTTCCAGACCCTTGTTCTCTCTCTGGATTCACTGCAGAGCCCTTTAAACTCAGTGGATCTTGCTTTTAAACCATCAACTGTGGGGTACACAGCTTTAATGCTAGCACTGGGGAGGCAGAGACAGGTGGATGCCTGTGAGTTCCAATCGGATCTTGACAGGGAGACTCTGTCAAGAAAGGAAAGGAAGCAAGGAAGAAAGGAAGAAAGGAATTGAAGGAGGGAAGGAAGGAAGGGAAGGGAATGAAGGAGGGAAGGAAGAAAGGAAGGGAAAGGGAGGAAGGGAAGAAGGGAAGATAGGACAGAAGGAAGGAAGGAAAAAAGGAAGGCAGGGAGGAAAGGAGGGAAGAAAGGAAGTGAAGGAATGAAGGAAAGGAAGAAAGGAAAGAATGAAGGAGGGAAAGAAGGAAGGGAAGAAGGGAAGGAAGAAAGGAGAGAAGTAGGACATCTTCAAAATAAAGCAGCATCTTTATGAGTGAACAAGTTTAAATGAAAAACTCACTGTTTCTAATTTCTCTGTGTAGAAGTTTCATCAAAAATGAATTCCAGCTCACAAACATATGCAGTCATGTCTGCATTTGACTTGTCTTTTCATTGCCTTCATAATACTATTTTTTGTTGTTTATTTTGGTTTTGTTTTTTTTTTTTTTTTAAGACAGGGGTCTCTCTGTGTAGCCTTGGCTGTTCTGGACTTGCTTTCTAGACCAGGTTGACCTTGAACTCACAGAGATCCACCTGCCTCTGCCTCCTGAGTGCTGAGAATACAGGCACGCACCACCACTGCCCAGCTAATAGTGGTTCTTAATGGTTCAAGGATTTTAGTTTTTTCTGGGGGAACTCACAGTATAAGAAATACAAACAAACATTCAGGTTAATGGCAATAGCGAAACATAAAGGATGGTGCTACTAGAGTACCAAAATAGATTTCAGAAATTAAGTCAAGACTGGTTTCCTATGAGAAAGAATAGGGAAGACAGCTGTAGGCAACAATAAGAGCGTGGCTGGACACGCAGAAACAAGCCATGCTAGACAGCCTGTTTAAAAAGACTGTTGTTGGCCAAGAAATAGTGATATAGTGATATCTAGTTGTAAAGCAGGAGTTTTCTCTTGTTCTCTGAACTTTAACAGTATGCCAGGATACGCATATGCCAGGATAGTGGTCAGGAATTTCCCTAAGACCAATTATCTTAATTTAAAGTTGGCATAGACCAAACAAAAGTCCTACAACCTCTTTAAAGAAAGTTGCAAAACGGAGATCAGGACAGCATGGGGCAAAGACTGCAGACATCAGAGTCCACGCTCGGGGTTACAGAGGAAAATGATATATGATTCGTCTGATCTCGGTGAGACTCTGGCCCATGCCTTGGCCCACCTGCCTTATAGGCAGAATTCCCCTGGTTGAAGGTAATGGCAAATATTTCAACAACCAAGCAGAGTCCATGGTCAGAGAACACAATTGTGTTGCTTAGTAGGCCAATATTTGAGTGAATTAATCACTTGAAGTTTTTCTCATCTGTGAAATTTTTCTCATCTGTTGAGTTTTCAGTACTTTTAAGTTAAGTGTTGCTTCAGAAAATCACAATATAGTCCCTGTTCGTGTGTTTAATCGGGACACAGATGTTTGCTTGCTCCCTTGATTTAGAAACACTTTAAGGTTCCATTTGCCACTTGTTTGATCTGTAAACCTTTACAGCTAAAAGCATTCCGAGTCAGAAAGCTGGCCTTTTGAAACTTAAATCATTAACGCTTTTTCCCCCCAAATGTGAACATTTCATATTGTCACTTTCAAATAAGCTATTTTTAGAACGATTCTTCTGCCGGGTCCAGAAATTATGCAAAGAAATCCCTCCGTAAGGCCCTAAACTCTAGCAACTGACTGACATCTAATCGGAGGTTTCCTGTTCTATCTTTTTCCAGCCGGCTTCCAATTCCAGCCATAAAGACAAGTGAGGAGCATTCTAAGAAAAAGGCTGTTTTGAGTTCCGCTCCACATCGATTGCCCCTCACTAAGACTTTAGGTAGAATGTAGCAGGTGTTTTTGAAACGTGCCCAGTTCCTCCAACTTCCAGAACCCTTCTCCGAGACGCTAAGACTAGGTAAGTTAGCGCGGCCAGCAATCCTGAATTCTCCATTTCCCTCGCCACGCCCCCTGAGTAACCTAGGTTACAGACACACCCATCCTCCGTAGCTGACCAATCACAAAGGTGAGCATTGCCGGACAAGGTTTGCCCAGCATGAACCTCGCTGCAAATCATTCGCTTCCTGGACCTGAACGGAAACGGAAGTGAGCTCCTATATTTTGAAGATGAGTTCCTCTAGCGAGGAAGATTTGAATGAGTGAGTGAGGAAGTGCGGGCCCGGGTCTTCCGGGGGGCGGAGACTCGCCTGCCAGAGCAGGAGGGAGGGAACCGGCCGGCTACCCGCCGCAGGTCAGAATCCCCGGGTCACCCCGCTGTCCTCGGAAGCATGGTGCAGCCGAGACGGCGGCGACTCCGCCACGGCAGCACCGAGTGCACGCGGGTTGGCCGGCGAGGATGCAGCCCGCACCTGCGAGCATCCCGAGCGGCCACCGCTGCGGCAGCCGGCAGCACAGTGCGACCCAAGGACGGGGCGCCAGCGGCTGGTAAATTTTTCTTTATAGTGAGTCAGCTCAAGAAACAACCGAAGAACCGAACCAGCAAAGATCTTGGTTTAGTTCGTTTACTCAGCTGTTGAAAGCTGGTTTGTTTATGAAAAAGCCTTGCGCATGCAACCGGAACAACTGGAGGAGATGGATCCGACCCCTGTTAGTACTTATTTACGGAGTTTCCATCTTGATAGCCATTCCTGTATGTGTTTGGGAACTAAAGAAATTGAAGGTAAGAGGGTCCAGCACCTCTCCTCTTTCTTAACGCTGCTTGACAGAGTCCCTTTGTCCGCCTTCTTGGTGGTCTGCGAAACATTTCGTCTTTGGTCTGATTTTATTCTGCCGCTACAAGTGGAGTTACCTCCTGGTGGAGAAAATAGTTAAGGCAGCTGCTCAGGATGGACTGAAAGAACTTTATTCCTGAAATAGTAGCTGCTGTGCAGACATTGGGGCTTGACCAGATCAAATAAACTACCTTGGAAGTTACGTTCTGGGTTTTATAAGCTTTTAGCCCGCCTCCTGTAACTAAAGGATTCCTGTTCATTTGACTTTGTTAATTGTTTTTACGTTTGAGGTTACATCTTTTTCTTTGTTTCTTTCTTTAATGAGATAAAGTCTCTAATGTAGATGCTTTGTAACCTAGAATGGTCCTCCTCCGTCTACATTCCGAGCGCTGGGCTTATAGATGTAGCCATCATTCTGTTTGTTTAGTGCTGGGGTTGAACCCGGGGCTTTGTGCATTTGAGGCAGGCAAGCACTCTACCAACTGAGCTACATTTCCAGACCTGAAGTTACTCCCTAATCGAAGCACACGTTTTTACAAAGTCTCTCCGGTCTGTCTCTTGTCTTTCTCTCAGTCTCTCTCCCTCTCTCTCCTCCCTTCCCCTCTCACCCCCCCATCTCTCCCTGTCTCTGTCTCTCTCTCTCTCCTTCCTTTTCTCCCTCCCTCCTTCATTTCTTTCTTTCTTTCTTGTAACTCACTCTGTAGACCAGGCTGACCTCCACTCACAGCAATCTGCCTGCCTCTGCTTCCCTGAGTGCTGGCATTAAAGGCATGTACCACCACAGCCAGTTGTATTTCTTTCCTTACTTAAAAAAAAAAAAGTATTCGTTGCTGTGTTCATGGGATGGCCCAGTTGTGGAGGGACAACTTAGGGGAGTTGCTTCTGTGTTCCCAGGATGAGGAGTGCGGAGGATGGAGCTCAAGTCGCCAGTGTTGGAGGCGAGCACCTTACCCGCTGAACCCTCTCTGGCCCACTTTCTACTGTTTGTTGACGTCATGTGACAGTAGTGAAGTATTACAAACTGAATAACTACCATAAATCTACAATCTATGCATAAAGTGAATTTGGATTTATCAATTAATAATAACCAGAAATACTTTTATTGAGAAACACTTTATCTCAGAAGAGTTATAACCATGCCGATGGCCCCCTTTTTGATTGTGGAAAATATTTTAAACAATGTGTCAGACATTTGTAGGATCCTTTTAATCACTAAATTTTTTGTTGGCTTTTTTTAATAATTATAGGTTTTTAGGTTATTTGAAATTTGTCCACCCAAACTTGGGTATAGCAATCTTAACATAAATATAATTTCCTCACTTAGTGTTCCTTAGGATATAGTATAGAAAGGTAAATGAAATGTGTATCATTTCTGCTTAAGAATTCCCTTAATTGTGAGCTTCAACTGTAGTTTTAAAAAACCATTTCTAATCTTCAGTGTGAACTGCTAACATCCCAAGCCCCTCACTTTCTGATAAGGATATTTAATGGGGCGTGCAAATAAACCAAAGTAATGCATTTGCCAAGTCTAGACCTCAGAACAACTTAAACTGCAGAGACAGGTATGAGAGTATTGCTTAATGTACTTTCTCTGCCATAAGAAAATGCCACGCTTTAGCTGAAGAAAGGGTTCAGTGGTAAAGCAGTACGCACGCAAGCCTGACCACCTGAGTTCCATCTCTGACCCTCGTGAGTGGTGTCTAGGCAAGATGGAAGGCAGGAACAGAACTGTCTGCACGCTAGCCGGCCAGCTGGCCTGCTGTGTGACATGTAACAGCGGAAGCTGCAGAGACCGTGCCTCACAAGATGGAAGGAGAACAGACTCCACGCATGCGCACCTGGGCTCACACACATAGAAGAACACATTTAAGTATACATAAAATAAACTGAGGGCCTTCAACAAGACTTTTTTTTTTTTCCACAGTGTTGAAAACTATTTTGGAGTGAAATATCATGGGGGGGGGGGCGGACACCCGCAGGGTGGCAGTCTAGGGAAGGTCCTCTCACGTTGCAGGAGGCCATGCTCTTGAGCCCTCAGATGGCTGACAGACAATTCTGAGACCACCAGGGCTGTGAGATTATGACCTCATTTCACCTACGTCATTTCCCATCAGCCTTTTCTCCAAATATGGCCATTTGCATTAGGGGTTAAGTTTCAGCAAATGAGGAGAGAACAACCTAGGAACTAGTGGTCAAACTTCAGACAGGCTCCACAGTTAAAAGAATGCTTGAAGCCAGGTGTGTTGTCGCACACCTGTAATTTCAGCTCTTGGGTAGCAGAGGCCGGCAGATCTCTGAATTCAAGGCTATCCTGTCTAGGAGGGCCAAGGCTACACAGAGAAACCCTGTCTCAAAAAAGCTTAAAAAAAAAAAACCCAACCAACCAAACAAAAACAAAAAGAACTTGAGACTAAGGATACAATAGCAAAAGACCCAGCACCTGTATTTCACAGGGATTTACAAAGAGGGCAGATAATGACCTCCCTGGAAAGAGGGTTTCAGGGGAAACATTTTGAAGAGTGTTCACTGTTGCCACCTGGTCAGTCACTTTTCACAAGTAGGAAGGTCATTGGGGAGCTTAGTGAGTGCACTGGAGGTGGACAGAATTGTTTAAGTAGGAGTGTGTGGGGGAAACATAGGCTCAGAAGAATAGATGAGGGTTTTTTGGTTTTTGGTTTTGGTTTGGTTTGGTTTTTCGAGACAGGGTTTCTCTGTGTAGCTTTGACTGTCCTGGACTCACTCTGTAGACCAGGCTGGCCTCGAACTCACAGAGATCTGCCTGACTCCACCTACCAAGTGCTGGGATTAAAGGCGTGCGCCACCACTACCCAGCTGAATAGATGAGTTTTGAAAATTTTGACTCTGAAGGAGGCTGGGAAATGATAGCACATAGGTAGAGAGGACTGGGAGACAAGGAAAGATTTTGATTTTATGTCATTTCCTATTAAGGTTAGAGGCATTAACTAGAGCATATTCCTAAAATGGCTTTATTTTTTTTTTAATGTAACTATAATTTTACTTAATTCTTTAGAAAGGCAAAATAGAGCAAAGTCCCTCTTCATACAGATGAGGGGACATTGAAGCAGAGAGACAAGTGGCCATGGGGATATGACTACAGGAGTGAGTCATTTTTCTGGTCACTTTATGAACGACTGAAATGAAACTCCCCCACAGCACCATGTGAGGATACATGGCCTTCATGAGTTGTCAGCACTAGGCCCCCACTTCACAAGAATCAGAGAGAGAAAGAAGTAACAGGCTAGGAATGGGTGAAGGCACTACGGAAATGTCTCGGGTTTTGTTTCGTTTTTGGTTTGTTTGTTTGGTTGGTTTTGGTTTTTCGAGACAGGGTTTCTCTGTGTAGCCTTGGCTGTCCTGGACTTTGTAGACCAGGCCGGCCTTGAACTCACAATGACCCGCCTGCCTCTGCCTACCAAGTGCTGGGATTAAAGGCGTGCGCCACCACCGCCCGGCTCTTGTTTCGTTTTTGAAGAGGGTTCATTCTTTTGTGAGGCAGGGTCTCATATATGTAGCCTGGGCTGTCCTGGAACTCATCGTAATCCACCTGCCTCTGCCTCCAAGAAATCTAGTACCCACTTCTGACCTCACACCCACACATGCACATATCCACACACAGACACATACAAAAAAAAATTTTTTTTTTGAGACTTGGCTGTCCTGGACTTACTTTGTAGGCCAAGCTGGCCTCGAACTCACAATGATCCACCTGCCTCTGTCTTCAGAGTCCTGGGATTACAGGTGTGTGCCACCATGCTCGACGACATAATTTTTAAGTAAATATTTTTTTAAATTGTTACTAATTATTTGGAAAATACCAAGCAGTGCTAATAATCAAATGAAAATAAAACAAATGTTGATTTTTATAGTCATAACATGAGAGTCTAAGCTCACACGTTCTTTTCTCTTCTAAGGTTGGGATCCACACCAAAGCTTGGTTTATTGCTGGAATATTCCTGCTGATGACCATACCTGTGTCCATGTGGGGGATTATCCAACATCTAGTGCATTATACACAGCCCGAACTTCAAAAACCCATCATAAGGTCACTTCCTCACACATCTCTATTACTAGTATTGACTGACTTAACTCATAAACATCACATTAAATGGGTTTTATGTTTTACTCTCCATAGGATTCTTTGGATGGTTCCGATATACAGTTTGGATAGTGTAAGTATATTTTGTTGTATTCTGTTAAGAATTCTTTTATGACACTTAACTATGTTTACTAGAGAATGCTTAATAAGGTAAAGAGCACACAGTATTGACAAGGAGAGATTAATAGTAAAAATGTTTCACCTTTTTTTTTTTTAAACAGGGTTTCTCTGTTGTAGCCCTGGCTGTCCTGCTGTAACTCACTCTGTAGACCAGGCTGGCCTTGAACTCAGACATCCACCTGCCTCTGCCTCCCAGTGCTGGGATTAAAGATGTACACACTTCCATGCCCCCCTACTGAAGACTTCTTTTTTCCTTTTTGGGTTTTGTTTTGTTTTGTTTTGTTAAAATAGAGTCTATGTAACCCTGGCTGTTCTTGAATTAACCATGTGGACCAGATTAGTATCCAGCTCACAGAGTTCCATCTGAGGGCAGGGATTAAAGGCATGCACCACCACCACACCTGGTTTTTTTGGTTTTTCGAGACATGGTTTCTCTGTGTAGCCTTGGCTGTCCTGGACTTACTTTGTGGACCAGGCTGGCCTCGAACTCACAGAGATCCGCCTGCCTCTGCCTCCCGAGTGCAGGGATTAAAGGCATGCACCACCACGCCCGGCTAGACATTTTCTTTGTCTAATTATCACAGTAGTTGTATTCTCTGTGGAAAGTGTCTGTCTGTGCATCCACCCTACTTTCCTGCATTTCTTCTTTTTCTTTCTTTCTTTTTTTTTTTTTTTTTTTGGTACTTGATAACTAAAATGTGTGATAGTGAGCAATCTGCATCCTTATCAAAATCTGCGCCCATGGGTTCAGCCAAGCCTGGAGCAGATCTATTTTAAACAAGCCCCGACCCCAGGTTTGCACTCTGGATATCCCATCAGGTGTCATAAGCCGTCTGGAGATGACTAAGTCTAGGAGAGCTGCACTTGGGTCGTGTGTTGCACCTGGTCTGTGCTGATGCTGCCCATTCTGTATAAGGGACCTGGTGGCAGCAGTCTGTGCCTGGGGTGGCCCATCCCTTAGGGATGAGGGTAACTTACAGTATTACAGTCTTTAACAGGTGAAAAGCCACTAATCTGAGAATGTAAGCAGCCAAGCAAGGAGAGTAACTACACACTAAAAATGTTCCAAATATCTGCATTTGTCATTACAGTCATATTTTGTCTTAACAACATTAAAAAACAAGTGTAGTGGTACACATGCCTTTAATCCTAGCACCTAGGAGACAGAGGCAGGAGGCTCTCTATGAGTTCTGGGTCAACCTGGTCTACATAGTGAATTCCAGGATAGCCAGAACTACATAATGAGACCCTGTCTCAAAAAATACAAAATATCCAGGCTTTAGTGGCCTTTAATTCCAGCAGAGACCAGCCTGGTCTACAAAGCAAGTTCTGGACAGCCAAGGCTATACAGAGAAACTGTGTTAGGAAATAAAACGTCTTCAGTAACATTTTTTTCTGATCATATTTTTTTCTTAATTTCAAATTATATTTGAGAACTCACTAACTTTCTTTTTTATGTTCATCACTTCCCCAAACACTTGCCCTTCTGTTTACCTGTATCAGAGAAGTTCGTTGCATTTTAAAGCATGCTTTGCAGAGCCTAGGATGTAGCTCAGTGGTGGACTTGCACTGTTTAATCCTCAGCAGTCCCTGCCTCCCTCCCCGTAAATCCACTCAGAGTACTTCAGAGAGTTTGCTGCAAGTCTGTGACGGGATCCCCAGGTTCTGTGTTATTGTCCTGTGAATCTGAGCAGTAATTCATTTTCCTCAGGCTACAACTCTTCTTTAATGTCTGTGCTTTTCCATAGTGGATAGCTTTGAAATTTCCCAAAATTGCCATCTACGTGGACACCTGGAGGGAGTGCTACGAAGCGTATGTCATCTATAACTTTATGATCTTCCTTACCAACTATCTCACCATCCGATTCCCAAACTTGATGCTGCACCTAGAAGCTAAAGACCAGCAGAACCACCTCGTTCCACTCTGCTGCTGCCCGCCATGGGCAATGGGGGAGTAAGTAAATCGGGTTTTCATGTGTCTGTTTGGGTTTTACAGAAGCAGAATTATTCAGTTTGGGCCAGCTCTCTGCAAGACAGTTCTGTAAACAGAAACAATAAGTAGACTTTAGCATGGAGTACAGTTTGAAAGACAACAAAATACATTTTTGTTTGTTTTTGTTTTTGAAGACAAGGTTCTCTGTGTAGCCCTGGCTGTCCTGGAATCGCTCTGTAGACCTGGCTGTCCTTGAACTCACAGAGATTCACCTGCCTCTGCCTCCCCAAGTCTGGGATTGCATTCATGTGTCACCATGCTCAGCTAACAAAATACATGTTTTGTTTTTTGTTTTCGAGACAGGGTTTCTCTAGCCTTGGTTGTCCTGCATTCTGTACACCAGGCTGGCCTCACCTTGATAAACTTTTTATTGGGTGAGCAATGTAAAAATGAAACAAAAACAAAAAAAAACCCACAACATCTATATCTTAAAAATGTATTGCCTTTAATCGTAGCACTCTGGAGGCAGAGGCAGGGGGATCCCTGTGAGTTCCAGGCCAGCCTGGTCTATAAAGTGAGTCTAGAACAGCAAGGGATACACAGAGAAACCCTGTCTCGAAAAACAAAAACAAAAAGCAAAGACCCAGGTTGATTTCCTAGCCATTCCAGCCATCCAAAACCCCAGTTCCAGGGGATCCAACAGGCACATGTGTGGTGCACACACATATATGCAGGCAAAACATTCATACACATAAAGGAAAATAAATGAGCCCTTTTTAAGTGGGATTTTTTGTTGGGTGAGGTGGTAACACGCCTGTGGTCCCATCACTCAGGCAGGGGCAAGTGGATCTCTGAGTTCGAGGCCACCCTGGTCTACAAAGCAAGTCCAGGACAGCCAAGGCTGCAAAGAGAAACCCTGTCTCAAAAAAAAAAAAAAAAAAAAAAAAAGTAGGATTTGTTTGTTTGTTTTGCTTTTTCTCCCCCTTTTCATTTTGGTTTTTCAAGACAGTGTAGCTTTGGCTGTCCTGGAACTCACTCTGTAGACCAGGCTGGCTTCAGACTCACAGAGATCCACGTTGCCTCTGTTTTCTGAGTCTTTTTTATATATATATACATTTATTTTATTACACATGTATAAAACAAACTACATACAGCACAGAGAACCATGTGACAATCATGAGAATAATGAGTTCTATACATGTTACATTCATAGTGAATTGGCCATCTGCATTCATCTAGTTTGAAGTAAATGTAAAAAAAAAAAAAGTCTTTAAAGAGTTAAGATTGCATATTTTACCCAAAGAACTTTAGTTACTTTTCTCACTACTGTGATAAAATAACTGACAAAAGCAACTTAAGAAACAAAGGGTTTATTTGGCTCACAGACTCATTTCACTTGGTCCTGTCGATTTGAGGTGAGCATGGCAGGAAGCCCCAGTTCCCAATACTGTTCTGTGCTGTGCTTCAGTGGAGCTGGGCAGGGGTGTCTTTCAGAGATAAAGTTACTAAATAACTTCAGGGGCTGGAGAGAGGGCTCAGAGCACTGTCTGTTCCGAAAAGGTCCTGAGGTCAATTCCTAGCAACCACATGGTGGCTCACAACCATCTATACTGAGATCGGGTGCCCTCTTCTGGCCTGCAGGTGTATATGCAGGCAGAGCACTGTGTAAGTAATACATAAATAAGTCTTTAAATAATTTCAAAGTGGGCTTTAGATTTCCTTGCTGCCATCCACACTCTTATCCACCTGTCATTTAGGACAAAATTGGCTGAATGAATATAGTTGTCATCTGACCGAGTCATTTCCATTTGGAGGCTTTGAGATGTTTTGATGCCACTGAATAGCTAAGATGGTCTCTTTCTTTTGCAGAATGCTGCTCTTTAGATGCAAACTAGGAGTGTTACAGTATACTGTGGTCAGACCAATCACCACTGTTACTGCTTTGTAAGTATGACTCTCCTTTATTTTTTTTACTGTTTCAAATCTTCATGCTACATGCCTGGGAATGTAGCTCAGTTTGGTAACTGCTTTGTATGAACAAAGCCCCGTGTTTAATCCCCAGCCCCTCAGAAGGCAAGTGTAGTCGTTCATGAGAAATAATCCAAGCACTTGCAAGGTAGAGGCAGGAGAATTGAGAATTTAAGGCCACCTGGGGCCCTGTCTTTAAAGATCTGTGTTCTTACATGGGAAAGCAAGTAGGAAAAGGGTATTGATTAATAGCGTAAGTCTAGCCTGCTACAAAACCACATATATAAAAGCTGGGTTCCGTAACAACAAACAGTGCAAGGCATTGCCACAAGATTCACATCCTTTTGAGAGCAGACATGAGAAAAATCATCAGAGGAAAACACTACTTTAGTTGGGTTAATCACACAGATTTTATGTGTGTGTGTGTGTGTGTGTGTGTGTGTGTGTGTGTGTGTGTGTGTGTGTGTTGTTAATTTAAGAGTTTATTAATACTGTTTTAAACAGGTGCAGGTCTTTAATCCCAGCACTGAGGAGGCAGAGCCAAGTAGATCTCGTTCAAGGCCTGCCTGGTTTACATAGAGAGACTACATCTCTCTCACACACACACAAACTGTGATGCCAAAATATTAAAGTTTCAATAAAAATTCCAAAATGTGAGTTTCTGCAGACCACAGCGTAGAATCAAGCCATGTAACAATACTTCTTATCCTGCCTGTGCCAGAAATACTTATAGAAGTATGTTTTATTGCTTTGCTGCTTAGAAACTAGGTGAGCATATAACTTAATACTTGTATTAGAATTTACTCGGGGGATCTGAATCTTCAAATATTTACCGCTAAGTTAATTTAGAGGGAAAGTGAGCTGTAGTCATGTTTATCAACCAAGCTTTCCAAAATGAGGAAAGTCATGATTGTTCTGTGGTTTAATGGTTGTTTATAATTTAAGTTAAAAGTAATGATCATACCATGTATTTCTAGAAAGATGTGACTCGTGTCAGCTTTTCAACCATCTGTGACCAAAGGCAAGTGGTCGTCCTTAGGCTTTCTGAGATAAACTGGTTATAGATTTTAAGTTTTACTACCGCTGTGCCCTAAGTGTGTGTATTCAGGGCTGGAAGGTGTTTGGTGATTGAGAGCGCTTGGTGCTTTTGCAGAGATGTGGTTCCTAGAACCACCATTGCTGCTCACAACAATCTGTTAATTCCAGTTCCAATTCCAGAGTATCCAGTGTCCCCCTCTGGCCTCCAGGGACACTGAATGCACATCACGCCAGGCGTACATGCAAGCAAAACACTCATACGTAAAAAAATAAATCTCTAAAGGATATATATTAAGATACAGGTCTCCTTGGTTCGTCATAAAGTTGCCTGACTTTTGTCACTTTTCAGGGTATGTGAGCTCGTTGGAGTATATGATGAGGGAAACTTTAGCTTCTCCAATGCTTGGACCTACCTGGTTATAATAAATAATTTGTCACAACTGGTGAGTAAATACTCTTTTGTTTGTTTGTTTTGTTTTTTGAGACAGGGTTTCTCTGTGTAGCCCTGGCTGTCCTGGACTCACTTTATAGACCACGCTCAGAGAGATCTGCCAGCCTCTGCCTCCCGAGTGCTGGAAGTGAAGTGTGTGTATGTGCCACCACACCCTGCAATAATGATCTTAATTGTACTGAATTAGTTTCTGTTACTAAATATTATCAGGCACTATTTCTTAAGAACAAATATTACCTTTTAATTTGTACATGGAATCTGAGGCAGCTTTAATGTATAGTTTTATACAATATAAACATATAGTAGTATGTTTATGAATGATTTAGTGACTTACACACAGACCTGTTGTTTGCTGTCGTTTCTGCATGGCTGTGAGTATATGCATTGTGTACCTCCTAAATAAACAAAAGGTACAGAGACTTACTCCGTAAGAAGAAAAGGTCTAATTGGCATATTGATAGGATAGAGTTTCTAAGTAAAGGAAGAATTTTCTGGTTGTGGCACACACTTTTAATCCCAGCACTTGGGAGGCAAAGGCATGAAGATCTGCGTTTGAGGCCAGTCTTGTCTACAGAGCAAGTTCCAAGACAGCCAAGGTTACATAGTGAGACTCTGTCTTGCAAAAAACAATTAATTGTTTGTTTTTCAAGACAGGGTTTCTCTGTGTAGCCTTGGCTGTCCTGAGCTCACTTTGCAGACCAGGCTGGCCTCGAACTCGCAGCGATCCACCTGCCTCTGCCTCTTGAGTGCTGGGATTAAAGGCTTGCACCACCTGGCATTAGTTAAATAAATTAAATAAACTGTGTGGTATAAATGTTACGCAAGAGACTAGCTTATAAAAGTAGTAGTGATTTGTCTTTAAAAGCATAATAGATGTGTTTGCTTTTATTTGACTGAAGGAAACCTTTTGTCCCATTCATATCATTTGTATATTGCTTTAGTTCCAGTAAGTGAACATGTAGAAACATATTTAGGGGAAACATTACATATCTCCCTTGCGAAATTCCACTTCTGTGCATCTGCAGCAAAACACTAAAAGCCTGTTGTTAATCTGAACCACTGGCCGAGTAGCACTCAGCTGTGCCTGGAGCGCCACTGTAGAGCAGGCTCTGGTTTCGGCTTCAAGAGTTCTGCTACTGTCTTCTACTGCAGAATGTTAACTGTTGCTTTTGTTTCCAGTTTGCCATGTACTGCCTTCTGCTGTTTTATCAAGTGCTAAAAGAAGAGCTCAGCCCTATAGAACCTGTGGGCAAATTTCTCTGTGTGAAACTTGTTGTTTTCGTTTCCTTTTGGTAAGTATTGCTTTCTCTTACGAGAATATTTCAATATTAAATGCTAATTAAACTGTTGGTTAAGAGAGTTTGAGAGGCACGACTACCAGTTCAAGGCCAGCCTGAGCTATGAAGCTACAAACTACAAGTGTTAATATAGGAGGAGAACTAAAATGCTATTACTCACACTTTTAAAAGCTAGCCCTATGTCAGGGTAGTGGTGGCACACACCTTTAATCCCAGCACACAGGAGGCAGAGGCAGGTGGATCTCTGAGTTCAAGGCCAGCCTGGTCTGCATAGGTTCCAGAACAACAGAAGCTACACAGAAACCCTGTCTTAAAAAACAAAATCAACAAAAGCTAGTCCTTAGGGCTAGAGAAATAGTGTTTCAGAGACTTTGCTACATATCCAGAGGTCCACAGCACCCGGCTCACATCCAAGGAATCTGGAACTTTCTCCTAGCCTCTGGGGCACATGCACATATTCAGATTATCAGACACACACATACACATAAATAAGAAAATCTTTTTGTCTTCTTTTGTTTTGTTTGTTTGTTTGTTTCTGAGACAAGGTTTCTCTGTGTAGCCCTGACTATCCTGGACTCACTTTGTAGACCAGGCTAGCCTCAAACTCACAGAGATCTGTCTGCCTCCCCTTCCCTAGTGCTGGGATTACAGGTGTGCGCCATGTCTCTCAGCTAAGGAAAAACTTTTTTTTTTTTTAATTTGTCTTTTGTAAGATTTATAATAACAGGACTGGGAAGGTGATTCGGCAGATAAGAGCTCCTTTTGCAGAGGACCTGGATTTAGTTTCCAGCACCCACAAGGTTGGTGGCTCAGGACCTTGTGTAACTCCAATTCCAGGTGGTTCTAATGCCCCTCTGACATCTGCAAATACTGCACAGGTGTCATAGATGCAGGCAAAGCTCACACACATAAAAATAAATGTTACCATTTAAAAAGATTTACAAAAACAAATATTCTTAGCCATGTGTTGGTGGTACGTACCTGTAGTTGTGGCACTCGGCAAGAGTATCTCAAATTATGAGTGTGAGGACATCCTGGGCTATATAACAAGTTCTAATCTATGTGATCTTGTATCTGATCAATCAAAGAGAGAGTCAGATGATGGCTGACATTTAAAAGATGAAGATCATTTGAGATAGCCTAAATATCTTGATAGTATCATTAAAATGAAGGTTCTGCTAGTTGTGGTGTTTTTAATTCCAGCACTCCCACGGAGACAGAAGCAGGCAGATCTTTGTGAGTTGAAGGCTAGCATGGTCTATAATAGCAAGTTTGAGGCCAGCCAGAGACCCTACCTCAAAATGAAAACGTTACTTAATATTATGATTCTGCCGTAAATAAAATAGTATCAATTTGGGAGAACATTTAATGATGTGAGGAAATGTTTATCAGTGAGTAAGCACAAGGAGATACAGCCTTGAGGTAGAGTGTGTGTTTGCAGTGTTACAGGCCCTACTGTCTGTCCTCAGTGTCACAAAGCAGAACTAGACATGGCCTTAGGTTAGTGACAGGGTAGGTAACAAGTTATGTATATTTAGCTTAGCAAAGCAGTCAGGAGAAAAAAGAATCCATGAAACTGCACTGCCAGAAGTTATGTTAGCATCTGGGGGCACACATCATACACAGTCCTCTATAGAAGTAGCTCATATTATAACAATTTCTGGGACTCAGCAGTATTATAGTTCAGATAATCTGTGCCTGGCAGGATAGCTCAGCAGGGAAAGGCACTTGCCCTGCAACCTAATTAACTGAGTTTGATGCCCAGAGCCCATGTAAAGAAGTAAGGTTTTAAAAGGGGCAGAGGAAAACAATGGCGCCCATGAGGTGGCTCAGTAGGGAAAGATGCCTGCTGTCACCAAGTGTCAACAATTGGAGTTCCATCTCAGAGCCCACATGGTCAATGAAAACTACTGACTCCCACAGGCTGTCCTCTGACCTACATACACACACAGAAAGACATGTTACATGTGTGCACGTAAACAGCCGAAAATTAATTTCTTTGAACCTAATTATCTAGATATGGTGGCACACACCCTTAATCTCAGCAGTTGGGAAGTGGAGGCAGTCATATCTCTGAGTTTGAGGCCAGCCTGGTCAGCATAGCAAGTTCTATGAGCAACCAGAGCTATATAGAAAAGCCCTGTCTCAAAATAAGTAAATGAATAAATAAATAATAAAATAAAAATCCTAGTAATTGATACACGTGTAAACATACTGGAGTATCAGGCTGAGAGACTGACAAGCTGTTAGAACTTGGAATCTGATTCTTTGTACATGGTTCCAAAGTGGGAGGAAGGGTAAATAAACTAAATAATGTAGTTCCAAGAACATATCATGGAAGTTAATACATTTGTAAGGCAAGGTGAGTATACTTAACATAAACACAACTGGGAGTATGCCCTGAAGGCAGGATAATGGGGAGTCCTAGGGTGCAGTGAGGCATTAGCTGTTTTAAATCTTTTTTGTATGATATGTGTTTATTGTGTGAGTGGCGGCATGTACATGCTGTCTGTGCTTGTGGAGGTCCGAGGACAACTCTGGGGGTCAGTCCTTGCCTTTCATTTGAGACAGGGTTGTAGTGAGAATCCAGGAATTTTGGGTTCCTTTGAAACAGAGAAATATTATAAGAATATGTTCTCGTTTAGCCCCAGGTGTCGGGTATGGGGCTGCTTCTCAGCAGCGGACTCATGTGTCTGGTGCGCTGGCGACAGACTTCACTTTGCCAACTGCAGATAGTGTCTGTGATTGTGTGACCTTTGGAATTCTAGGGGCTTTTCAGAGGATATATAAATGCTGGGGGTGGGGATGGGGGTGCTAGTCGCTGTTGGTGTGAAAAGAAACAAGAAGAAATTAGATATCCTGATGGCAAAGACCAAATTGCCCCAAGGAGCTCAAAGCCCCTAATCAGCAGGCAGTCGTCTAATGATAATGCCGCCCCCTTTCCAGCCCTTGGCTTTATTCACGGGTCTCTTCCTTTCCTCTCCCTCCTCCCTTCTTCCTAGTGTTAGGGGTTGAAAGGGAAGAAGGAAAGGGGTGGAGAAGGGTGGCAGAAAGAAGCAGCCACAAAGTAGCAAACACAGGTCTCCTACACAGGTCTCCTAAGTGTTCATCTGCAGACATACATCAGGCTTGCTGGCCTGCGGCCGGCCTGGGAGCCTCTCTGCTACTTCCCAGCTCAACATGAGGAGCACTGGGATTGCAGATGTGTGCTACCACAGCCTTACCTGGGTTCTGACACCTCCCGGCCCCTAGTTGCCTATTTTTAGAACAGTTGGTCGTTTCATTATTTAGATTTGACACTGACCTTTTCTTGACATACAGGCAAGCAGTAGTTATTGCTCTGTTGGTTAAAGTTGGCGTTATTTCAGAAACGCGTACCTGGGAATGGCAAAGCCCAGAAGCTGTGGCCACAGGACTACAGGTAAGTAGTGTTGTTTCTGAAACGCAAGGAATTTTACTGTTAAGCCATTTGATGCAGTATTGCCCCTGAGCGGGCCAACGTGCAAACAATGGGGGCAGGAAACTGAGAGAAATGAGCTATAGGTACTGACTGGTAATTATTCTGTTCCTGGTTCACTTATAACTGCATGTTACCTTGCAGCTGTTGGGTAACAGATTGAAAAATACTTGAGCGGGGCTGGAGAGGTGGCTCAGAGGTTAAGAACACTGCATGCTCTTCCAGAGGTCCTGAATTCATTTCCCAGCAACTACATGGTGGCTCACAGCCATCTGTAATGAGATATGATGCCCTCTTCTGGTGCGCAGGTGTACATGCAGGCAGAGCACTGTATACTTAAATAAATCTTTTTTAAAAACAGAAGAAGAAAAAATACTTGACTGAGAAAATGCAAGAGATATAAATCTTGGCTTGTCATACTTTGAAGAAATGAAAAAATGTTTGAAAAATGAATATAATCTGAAACTTTTAAAAGAAATTTATACCCTAAATAACATTGAAGAAGTTCGTAGTTTGGAAAACTAGATTTAATCCCAAAGATGCCTGGTGTGCTTGTTACTGTTTGCAGGACTTTATAATCTGCGTAGAAATGTTCTTAGCAGCCATCGCCCATCACTACTCGTTTTCTTATAAACCGTACGTGCACGAAGCAGAGGAGGGCTCCTGCTTCGACTCCTTCCTCGCTATGTGGGATGTGTCGGATATCAGACATGACATCTCTGAACAAGTGAGACGTGTGGGTAAGTAACAGCGATTCAACTTCTGTTAGTGTGAGGCGGGGGCGCGGCAGGCATGGGCCTCGAGCAGGGCTCCTCAGGAGCTGTTCAGCTTGGATTTTAGAACAGGGTCTGGCTGGCCAGGGAGCCTCAGGGACCCTCCTGTCTGACCACACCACAAAACCAGGCCAAGCTTCTTACTTGTGCTGAGGAGGAAACTCAGGTGCTTCATGTTTGTGTGGCAAGCTCTTTACAGACTGCAGTGTTACCCCTGCCCAAATATGCAGGTTTTGTACGTCTCCTGCTGTGGCCGTTCAGTAGTTAAAGTAGTAGTATCATTGTGCAGGCTCTTCAAACTCGGGGAAGACAAAGGGGAAAGGCGGAGCTTTTTAAAGAACCATATGTTTAGAATAGAAAAAATAACTTTTGGCTAATAAAATTATATTGTCTTAAAGGGAGGACAATGCGAGGTTATCCGAAAAAAAAACTTTTCCCTAGCGACCCGGATCATACAGAGCATTCAAGTCTTCTTCCTTCCTCCCCGCAAGATAGAGTTTCTAGTAGTTCAAGAGCATCCTCGCCAGTGGGCCAGTACCAAGGCTTCGGACATACAATTACATCACCACGTCCACTTTCTATAGACCGCCTATATGAAGATTTCATGAGTGATATCCAAGAAAAGAACAGAAAGGCTCTTGCAGCAGGCATCAGGGTTAACATGCCTGAAGAGGACCAGTCTGAACAGGACTCAGACTCTGACACGGACTCGTCACTGGTCATACTTGTTCCAGCCAAGCCAAGTCACCACATTATCTTAGACATGTCAGAAGATCTGTCGGCACTTTCTGAATCATCCACAGACCCTTAAACCTGCCACAATACATTTTTCAAAATACAGGCAAAACCAGTATAACTACTATATATAATATACAACTATAACACTAATACATACAGGTTTTACTAATACATATATGTTTTCTATATCACAACATTTAAATTTCTTAGCTTTAGCTTTCTTAAACTTTTAAGAATATCATCTATTCAAATAGTAGGTAACAACTTTAGCAAAATTCTCTTGAATTTCTCAAAAGTACAGACTTAAAAAAACAAACAAAAAAAGAAAGAAAAAAAAAAAGAAAATCAGTGCTTCTTGCCACTGCATGAATGCAATGCTCTGGACTGAAAATGTAAATATAAAATTCAGATTAATTGAATTTAATGTAATCCTAACCATGTGCCATTTAAGTTTATGTAATTATACTTTCAAAAATCTAAAACTCTTAACGTGTCTTGCTCTTTTGTTTTCTCCCATCACCACCCCCCACCCCCTGCCAAGACAGGGTTTGTAGCTCTGGTTGTCCTGGACCCACTTTGTACACCAGGCTGGCCCCAAACTCAGAGATCCACCTGCCTCTGCCTCCGCCATGCTGGGACTAAAGGTGTGCACCACCATCATCTAGCTGTGTCTTACTCTGGTGTGTGTGTGTGTCTTATTCCTTAAACAAACTAAATCTTAATACTTTAACAAAAATAGCTTGATTAGAAATCCAACAAAAATTTTAAAAAGATTTGAACTAGACTTAGTGGTGTATACTACCTTTATACCCAGCACTCAGGATGTAGAGGCAGGCAGATCTCAATGTGTTTCAGGCCAACCTGGTCTAGGCAAAAAACAGAATCAGGAAACACTGATCAAAAAAACAGAAAATGAAAATAAATGAAAGGATGTCCTGTGAATCAGAATCAATCATTTTATTAGAATGTTCAGACTACTCATATGAATATATAGACATCAGAATCCTAGTGGCATTATTTAGATAAAGGACAATCCTAAATTCATATAGAAATATAAAAGAATGGCCAAATCACTTCTGAGGAAATGCTGGACCACTGCCTCATTTGAAATACAAGCTGGGTGCAATCCCAGCTTATGAGGCACAGGCACAAGAGTCATTTGAGCCCAAAAGTTTGAGATCAGCCTAAGCAACAGAGAACCCTCTGCCTTAAGAAAAAACTGATTACAATATGGCAGGCTGGAAAGTCAGCTCAGCATTTAAGAACACTAGCTGCTCTTCAAGAGGACCCAGAATTGATTCCCAGCACATGATAGTTCACAACCCTCTGTAACTCCAGGTCTGGGAAATGTCCTCTTTCGACCTTAGGCACCAGGAATGCACACTGGTGCACAGACATACACATAGGCAAATCACCCAACCAAATAATAAAAACTGAATATTTTAAGGGAAAAAAGTGTGGTGCTAACAAAAATAAAGGTACAGAATGGGAAATTCAGAATCGTTGACCAGAGCACCAAGTGGGCATACTAATGCAACTAATAAACTTCCATTGCAAATAGGGCTCAAACAAATTTGAAGTCCCCAAGACTTTCCTGGATGAGTGACATTCTGGTTGGCAAGTTGAGACATGAATGCTGGGCAAGGTATCCCAGGACAGTTGAGCAAACCAATGAGAACAGGATAAGTGCACCACAAAGACATGTCCCCAGCAAAGTCCCCTATCCCTGAACCCAGTTGGTGGAAAATGTAACTAACCTGGCACAGATGACTGTGGCTTTTGTGCCGTCTGTGCTTAAAGGCTCTACAGCAGTCTGGCTTGGGGTCACAGTTTGGCTACTGAGTCTGTTCTGCATGTGATCCACTAGTGGCTTGATTACAATAAACTTTTATTTTCTGCATTGATTTGGTGTTTGAGTTGTGTTGGATCCAAGCGGACCCCAGAACACTAAGAAAAAGCAGCTTGCAACAAGAGAATTATCCCAGGAAATCTGAATTCCACATACCAAAACATGGAACTTGACCCCTATTTTACACCAGACACCAAAATCAACTCACTGCGCAAGAGACACAAATGGGAAATCGAGAAGAGAAGCCCTTGGACCACTGGCCTTGGCAGTGACTTTCAGACTATCACACAACCAGAAGGCACCATGCAAGCTTCCAAAGTCCTACACAGTTAGGACAGAACTACATCACTAGCTAGCATGCCAGGATAGCCCAAAGGGTGCAATGGTGGCATGCACACCTTGGCGGTAACCAACAGCTCTCTAATTAGACTTAAGACCTGCTCAACAAGAGGAAAACCTGCCTTGGACTGGAAACCTAACTAACTGCTTAGTGCTCGGGATTCTTGGAGGAGAATCTACACTAATTTACTAAGCCATCATATTCCCTAAAAAAAAAAAAATATATATATATATATATATATATATATATATATATATATATATATATATATATATATAAATATATATATATATAAAAACTTTCTCTTTACACCCATAGATCAGGGTCCTTTTTACCTCTCAAGGAAACTTCTCTCCAATTGACAGAGACAATTACAGAAAACCATAACCAATCAAAATGCAGAGCTGTAGAGCCCAGTCCCAAAGGATATATCTACAAAACACCTAAGGCTCAGGGAACATAGTAGAATTGTGAAGCAGAGACTGTAGGAAGCAGAGGACCTGGGAGTTCACTGTGCGATTGTGTCTCCTAATAAGTGATGTCAAGTCTCATCAGCTTGACTGCCCGAACATGAATTGAGCAACAACAGACAAAACTGGACAAGGAAAAGCCCATAAGGCCTCAATCCTACACAAAGAACTAACTACAAGCAGCGGAGGCAAGCTGGGACTGGGGCTGGTCTAACGCAATAAGCATGCTGCACACTGGATAGACAAGAACAGGGTCAATATTGGCAACCAGGTTCCCGAAGGCTTGACCAGAGCATCTGTAACCCAGCCTGCAAAAGGGACGCCCAGAAGCAAGAGCAGCACTCCAAACAAGATCCCCGCGGGTGGGGGTGGGGGTGGAGGGCAACACGCAGGCCTGTGGCCAACAGCTAGGACTTAGCAGTGAAAGGACGCAGGAGCGCAGCAGGCTTCTGCAAACAGGACAGAAATGCCTAGACGAGACTGGATCCAGCCAACGGGACAGATGGCGTTCATCCATCCTCTGCCCCCATCGCGCACCGCACCATTTATCACTTCCTGCCAACTCTGCTGCTGTTCTGCATCTACTCCTTCCCCCTTCCTATGTATTTTCCCTTCTCACAGCACGGCCTGAGCAGGTTTGTGGGGCCTCTGTGTCGGCCTCCTAAGAGCTGGGGTTGTCCTGTTACCTCATACAAACCTTGTCATCTCCCCCTTCTTGTTCTCATCACCCTCTCCCCTACCTCTACTGACCCAAATCTCAACACTACTCTTGCTCTTTTCCGCCCGCTTCATACTGATGGTAGCAAATATCCGTGCCGCTCTACTTCATAAAATGGCGTTTAAGGGATGGTTGGTTCTTATTTGGCTGTTACAGTATTTTCACAGTTGGCCTACCCCTTGATAGCCATTACTGTAGACACTATTGTCAGAGGACTACTCTGGGGAGCAGGCCAGCAACAGCAATCTAGCAGAAAAAGATAGCACCTAGCTTTTGTTCGTTTGTTTGTTTTTGAGACAGGCTTTCTCTGTGTAGCCTTGGCTATCCTGAAACTCACTCTATACACCAGGCTGGCCTCAAACTGCCTGCCTGTGCCTCCTGAGTGCTGGGAGTAAATGTGTGAATCACCACACCCAGATAAAGACATAATTTTTAAAAACTTAAGCTTATTTTTATGACGGTACATATGACTGTGCACCACCTGTGTGCCTGGTGCTTGATCTGATGAGGGGGTCAGATCCCCTGGAACCTAGAGTTACAGATGGTTGTGAGGCACGTGTGGGTGCTGGGAACCAAACTCAGGTCTTCTACAAGAACAGCACATGTTACTGCAAAGCTGTCTCTCCAGTTGTACTTTTTATTTTATGTATATGGACATTTCACCTGCATGTAAATCTAAGCACATGCACGTGCCTGGTGCCCACAGAAGCCAGAAGATGACATCAGATCCTCGGGAACTGGAATTTCAGACTGTTGTGAGCTGCATGTAGGTTCTAGGATTGGAACCAAAGTCCTCTGCAAGAACCCCAGTGCTGTTAACTGCTGGACCATGTCTCCAGCGCAAAGGCAATACCAAAAAAGGAAAAGATCAGCCAACCACCTAACAACAGTGGTTTAGGTTCAGGCAAAAGCACAGGAAACTGGAATACAAGGCAATAAAGCTATGTAAAAACTACCAAACCTACAGTAACTGCACCTAGTGAGAGCACATTAACTGAAACCTCAAAGAACTCAAATGAATAATTACAAATACATTATCAAAAAACAAAAAACAAAACAAAAAACAAAACAAAACGGAAGACACAAATTCCTGAATTCCGAGAAAACAGTGAGTGAAAGAAGGTCAGTATAAGCTATGAAAATGGAACCTAGTAAACAGAAACAGTGAAAAAACCCAAACAACAGAAATGAAAATGTCAGTAACTGAAATAAAGAGACTTGTGGAAAGAGCAATACAAAGGGCCATGCAGTGGTAACAATATCAGGTCCTGAGGACAATGAGGAACTGGACATTCATTTAGTAACAAAGATACATTAATTTTTAAAATGTACGTGGGGGACTGGAGAGATGGCTCAGCGGTTAAGAACACTATCTGATCTTCCAGAGGTCCTAAGTTCAATTCCTGGCAACTACATGGTAGCTCACAACCACCTGTAATGTGATCTAATGCCCTCTTCTGGCATGAAAGTGTATATGCAAAAGCAGCACTCATATATATATATAAAAAATAAAAAAATCTTTTTTTTTAACGTGCCTAGGCTGGGCAGTGTTGGCACATGTCTTCAATCCCTGCCCTCTAATCCTAGCATATGGGAGGCAGAAGCAGGCAGATCTCTTTGAGTTCAAGGTCAGCCTGCCCTCCAATGATAGTTCCAGAACAGCCAAGGCTACCTAGGAGAAACTGTCTCGAAAAAATATATATAAACTTCTCACATATATATGTGTGTATATGTGTGTGTGTGTGTATATATGTATATGTGTGTATGTATGTATGTGTATATGTAATGTATGTAATGTGTGTATGTATGTAAGTGTATATATATGTAATGTATGTATGTGTGTATATATACGTATATGTGTGTGTGTATATGAATGCATGTATGTATGCCTGAGACACTCAGGATGGTGAACTATGAAAAGACCAAATCTATAAATCATGGACATTGAGTAGTTTTCATGGCCAGGCAAGGTGGCATGCACGCCTTTAATCTCAGCTCTCAAGAGGCAGAGGCAGGAGGATCTCTGTGAGTTAAAGGCAAGCCTGGTCTATAAACCGAGTCCAAGATAGCCAGGTCTGTCTCAAAAAACAGTTTCATGTCAAAGGCACAGGAAAATATTTTTCATAAAATTATAGCAAGAAACTACACCACATCTAAGGAAAGATGTTCATACAAGTACTAAAGGCATTAGAATACCAAACTTCCTATGTTATAGTCAAATCACTAAATATAAGCTGGGCGTGGTGGCGCACGCCTTTAATCCCAGCACTCGGGAGGCAGAGGCAGGCGGATCGCTGTGAGTTCGAGGCCAGCCTGGTCTACAAAGTGAGTCCAGGACAGCCAAGGCTACACAGAGAAACCCTGTCTCAAAAAAAAAAAAAAAAAAACACTAAATATACCCAAGGGAAATATATCTACAGCTGAAAAAAAAAAAAAAAAGAAGAAGAAAAAAAGAAAAGAAAAAATTCATATTATAAGGCTGGCTCATTAAATTAGCATATTTCTTAACAAAAGTTTAAAAGAGATAAGTTAGGAATAAAGTTTTCAGTGTCTGAAAGACAATACTCTCCATCTCAGACTACTATTCCCAGTGTGCTAATATGAAGGAAGATGTCCCCACAGGCTCGTGGGAACGGCATGATTTGAAAGGATAAGGATGTATGTGGCCTTGTGGAGGCAGGTGCCATCTGACAGGACGAAGTGTGTCGCTGGTGGTCGCTGAGGTCTCAGAAGCCCAAGTCAGGCCCAGTGGCTCACTCTCTTCCTGCTGCCTTTGGATAAAAATATAGGACTCTCAACTCCTTCTCCAGCACCATGCCTGCCTGTGTGCCACTGTGCTTCCTGCCATGTCAATAACGGACTAAGCCTCTGAACTATAAGCCAGCCCCAGTTAAACGGTTTTCTTTATAAGAGTTGCCATGGTCATGGCATCTCCAGCAATAGAAACCCTAAGTAAGACACCCAGCAAACTGCTGCTGCTGAAGAGGGGCAGGGGAGAGACCCAACTTCCCCAAGACTGCTAAGCCATGTTAACAGAAGACACTGGGGAGAATTTTTTTGTATTGAGGAAAACAAAGACCCCCCAAGAGGCTATGGGAAAACTGTATGCTGCAGCTGTAGCCAAATAAGATTAGGAAAACACCAGCCAGTTCAAAGTGATAGGACCAGTGTGTCTTCTCAATAATTCTGAATAGTAAGGCTCCCAATTCCCCCATCAACACACAGATGAGCAGTTTGTCTCCAAGAAATGTGCCTCCACTATAAACAGATGGTACCATGGGGTGAAAGGAAAGAAAAGGCATTCCAAACAAGCGGGACTGGAAGCAAGCCAAGTGCCATTGTTCTGATGCCTGATAGAATCAGACAGTCAAAAGGCGTAAGGCATAAGGCATTAAACTGTAGACTTCTATGCACCCAGCTGACATGTGCACCCACTCCACAAACAAACATTGCAAAGGGTAAAGTCAAGAATTAGGTGATACAAAGAAGGCAGAGCGGATAAAACACTTGCCATGCAGGGAGCAGGACTGAAGCACGGAAGCCGAGTACTGACATCAAGCCAGTGAGATGTGCTGCTTGCCTGTAATCCCAGCACTCTGGAGGCAGAGTCAGGATCCCCAACACACATTGGCTAGACAGATTAGACGTAACTGGTGCTCTCTGGATTCAACAAAAGAACAAACCTCAGTAAGTGAAGAGTGAGGGATTGAAAAAGACCAGTATCAACTTCAGGGTCCAGCATGCATGTGTATGTATGTGAGCGCACGCTAGCACATACATACCCCTGACACACAAACCACATGGAAATAAACATTTTAAGTCAAATAAATAAAAAGTCACAAATTAACACCAACACATAGTAGGTGACTTCACTATCCATTCTCACCAATAGACAGGCCATCTTGGCAAATATAAACACTTGCGCTAAATGACATCAAACATCAATAGACCTCCCAGAAACCTACAAGAACAGTCCATCAAAACACTTCAGAATAGACATTCTCAGAAACCTGTAGAACTGACTCTAAAACAGGCCATAATAGGTCATATAATAGCACAGAAAACCTTGACAAACATAGGGAAATTTAAATAACTTATTTTATTTTGATCACAATGCTAAAAGCTGAAAATCAACAGCAAGGGCAGACTACAGAGCATCCATACTTGTGGGAATTCAGCAACATACCACTAATAACACACAGTCAGTGAAGAAATCAAGAAGACAACAAAAGATTGGTAAAATCAAAGCAAAAGAAGATAGAACATACTAATACCAATGAGACATAACAAAAGCCATTTCTTTTTGGGGGGCAGTTGGTTTTTCAAGACAGGGTTTCTCTGTGTAGCCCTGGTGGGCCTGGAATTCACTCTGTAGACCAAGACAGCTTCAGGCTCATAGAGATCTGCCTGCCTCTGTCTCCCGAGTGTTGGGATTAAAGGCATGTGCCACCATTGCCCAGCTAACAAAAGCATTTGTAAGAGTAAAGTTGTTGCTAAACATGCCCGTATTAAAAACAACAGAGGATCTCAAATAAATAACAGTACACCCTAAGTCTTGAAGGAATAAAAACAAACCAAACCTAAAAGTAGTGGTTGGAAAGAAGTAACTTAATGAAATAGGACGACTCAGTGACGCTGAGATGGCTCTCTGCGAGGATGAACAAGAGATGGGGCGCAGCATGCCCACAGCACTGAGCTTGGTCCCCAGCAGCGCATAAAGCAGGTATGGTGGAACACACCTGTACCTCAGCATTTAGGAAATAGATAGGAGATGCAGAAAGGAAAGGTCACCTTCAGATACACAGCTAATTTGAGACTAGCCTGGGGTATATAGGTCCCTGTCCAAAGAAAAGAAAAAATGAAGGAAGGAGGGAACAAAGAAAGAAAGAAAGGAAAGGAGAGAGAGGAGAAAAGAGAGGAAAGAGGAGAGGAGAGAAGGGAGAGGAAAGCAGGACAGAAAGAGAGCGGAGACAGAGAGGAACAGGATCAAAACACTCAGCAAAAATCAAAAGCAGGGGAAGCAGTTCGAGATGCAGACACAGACGAGGAGTCCCTGAGGAGCCCTCAGGCTGCTCAGAAAGTAACACCAGCAATTAAAGATGGGATCCCATGGAGTCACAGAGCTTTGCAACAGAGCACTCAAATCAAAACTTAGAGAAATTCTGCGTTAGCATTTTTAAGTGTTTGTTTGCCACCAGCGTTTAATCTTCTTGCCCAAGTAGAGAAGGGAAAAATGCCTATGGCGGACATTTCTTCCGAAGCCCTTTGCTCTTTAATATCTAACAGAAGCAAGGCCTGGCTCACAGCCACTGCTGTCAGTCTGCACTGGAAGCCTAGATGTTGCCCCACTGTAAGATAAGATCTCTAAGTCTTAACTGACACGGCAAGAAGGCAGACATCTTTTAAATCCCTATGAAGTCCAACAAAATGGCTTCTTAATCTGAAGAAACCAAAGACGTATCCTTTTCCAGAGGGCAAAGCCTACACTTTAGAATAACGATCCACTTTAAGCCCTTTACCGAGTGCTTTATTAAGGCCACCCTTAGACATGCTGGACCATTCGAGGAGCTTGTGCATCCATTTCATGACTGGAGTCTCACTGCTTCACTGTGACACTGACGTTGCTTTTGTGATGCTCAACACTGAGAACAAGTTCCTCCCCCGCTTGCACTTGGATGGGATTATCCAGAACCACCGCAGCTTGCTTCCAGTGGGAGGCTTCGCCTGAGGTGTCCAGCCTGACATCATCATCAAGGCACAAATGAAACCAAAACGGAACAGCAGTTACTCGTCCAGACCTACAAGCACGGACCTGCAGAAAGTGAATTTTGAACATTTCATCGAGGAAAGTAAGTCTTCTCTTTTGAATCAATTTGAACACAGGAACTAGAAATACATTTAACCATGCATTCAAATTTAGTAACTAGTTGTAGACTCTAATGTTTATCTAACCTATTTTTGTATGTTGTCTAGAAATTCAGATTTAAATCTTCAAAGGAAATGACAGACCGTGTAAGTATAGTGCCCGTCATTTCAGTTCCATGTTTTGCATGGGAAGAGTGACCCCCCTGTAGCTGTCCTTACCTTTACTTCTCTCCTGGAAGTGTTCAAATATGGAGTCATCAGGTCTACTCTAAGGAGCTCCACTGGCTGGCTTAAAGGGGTACATGGCAACGAAGATAAATCCAAACACACACGAATAGGCACCTGAAGAAAGAGGGAACATTCGCTTTTATTGTTTTCACAGTGAGGGTTCCCTCTGTACTCGACTTATAATTAGCTCCTTATGACAAAACTTTTTATCCTTTACTTTATGCATCAACCTAAGGCATGAAGCTTCATGGCCAGGTTTTCAGGAGGAATGAATGAGCTAACTTTGCTGTGGTCGTGACCAGGTTTTCAGGAGGAATGAACTAGCTCGTGCACTGGGTTCTTACCTACAGGCCTTTCTCTTGGATAAAAACACATCAACTTTTAAGTGGCCAAACAATTCCAAAACCATTTGTACCTAGAATGTGTGAGCTAGCAAGCAGACAGTCTAACAGTAAGTACTACTGTGCTTCATCAGAGGCACCAAACTCAGCCGGACACGGTGGCACACACTCTCATTTAAAATAAAACGACAGGGCTGCTTAGAAGATGCTCTCCTTCTGGGTTCAATCTTCATGGTGAGACTGGCCACAGACAGGGCCAGCTTTCCTAGGCATTCACTCCCTCTTCCTCACTGTGCCATCTGCTCCTGTTTACGCTGGTAACTGAGAACCCTCCATTGCCACTTCTCAATGCCTGGGACAGGAATCCTCTTACAGACAGATCTACAGATCTACTCACACCTTACAGACTGTTCCCACTTTTGTTTCTCAGCCAAACCTCCTGGCCTGGCCTGTCACCGTCAATCTAGAGCTCATAGCCTTTCAAGTTCTCTGAACTCAGGTCTCAAGCCATGTTCTGCACACCCCTACCGTTCCGTCTGCCTGTGGTTTTAAATGCTGTCTATATGATACTGACTGCCCAATTCACATGCTCAGCCTAGAGCTTTGAGCCTTATCCAGCTGCTCAACAACCCCTCCTGACACCTACACAGCACAGCTGAGCACACCAACAAATGATAAGTGTCCTTCCTGGTCCTCTCTTACATTCTACATCCAATCTATAAAACTCCGCCTTATGAACCTGACTGTAGAGCGGGGATGTTGGAGTTGAAGGTCTTGCCCCTTTCTGCCACGGCACAGCTGGTTGACTAAGAAGTCTGTAGTCCCTGTGGAGGCCCTGAGCCTGAAGACGAACAAGGAGAGGTGCTGGACAGGGACTCTTTGGACTCAGAAGATGAGAAGATGTCTGGTGAAGGGCCTTCTCCCGTTTAATCTTGCACTCGAAAGCAGAGACGATGGACATACGGCTTTTTCAAGGAGCTGACAATAACTGATGTGCCCATGGGCTCCCACCATTTTTGTTGTTGTTGCTGTTCCTTGGTGACCTGAATCAGTCTACCAACCCCCCTCGTAGTCAGAGACTACAGGTTCCTACTCATAGCAGGCCAATCGGTGCTGCCCACTGCCATCTCTGTTAAGAGCATTAATTTCCGCAAACTTCGCTGTTGGGCTCACACAGTTTTAAGTGGTCTTCTCATTGGCTATAAAAGTGTTTTGCATGGATGTGTATTCTCTCTTGGGACCTCCCTGCCTGGCTGTCTATGTCAATGGCCAGAGTTAACCTGATGTCCGGGTTGGCTGCCAACCTGCTGAAGGCTGACCACGCTGGCCATGCTCCTACTCCCTGTCCATAGAGAGACCCTGCTCCCATCATGCACCCTTGGTTTATACTGGGATACCTGTTTCACACAGAGATGGCAACAACGTACATGGAGACAGCAATTCTGGTTCAAGCCTCCTGTGAGGGAGATATTCCTGACCCAATCAAAGGTGGCATGCTGCATACATGGGGCAGTAGGCCTGTCGTTTAAGGAAGCATGACTCACTCTCCCTGGAGGGAGTGTAGCATAGGGAAGGATTTCAGGCTGCCTGTTTACTTGACTTGCAGCACCCATGGGGGCTCAGGCTTCCTTCTAGCCATGCCTGCACTGGGGTTAACTGGTACTGGGAAAGGCACCGTAGTCTGACTGCCTGGACCTGCAGCCATAGCTCCATGAAATTTTCTGCCATGGTGGACTGTGTTCCTCAAACTTTAAGATTCCTTTTTCAGGTATTTTGTTGTAGCAACTAGTAACTAATACATACACCTAACTTGGGAATGTCTCTAATTCTAGGCCTGGGAAGATGGAAACAGGGGGATCAGGAGGTCAAGGTTCTCCCTGGCTACATACTGAAGCCCTCTGGGCTACATCAGACCCTATCTCCAAACAAACAAACAACAAACAAACAGTTCGTGTAGTAGGTGCTCAATAAACATTTGTTAAATGATTTTTAATGAACTATATTCTTTTAACAACTTCTGCTTTTGTTTCATTGGTTCACGCACTTATCAAGTAGTTTACCACTGTAAGAGAGGAGACACTACCTAAGGCAAAGAGTAAAAAGACTATAAAATATAAAACTGCCAAGAAAGGTTACGGGGTCTCTTTAGATAAGCAGCCATCAACTAAAGTGAGAGCACGGCATTAAGGGTCATCTGTAGGGTGTTACATAGAAACACAGAGGGTGGGGCTTAGCCAGGACAGGATCACCCAAGAACAACGGGGGACGGAGGGTAATCCTTCAATTATATGAAAACAGACAGACTATAAGGCTCTACGCTGTTAAGGACAGAGTGGCCATGAAACAGGCAGTACAGTGAAAGGGCAGCATGGCCCGGGGAGACTCTGCTCACACTGAAGAACTGCCGGAGCCAGGACCAAGTGGGAATGAAAGAGCAAGACAGGCAGGGGATGGAGAGACACCCAGCAGCCAAGAGTGCTCGCTGCTCTGCCAGAGGCCTGGGCTCAGTTCCCAGCACCCATGCAGGGTCACAACCACCTGCCACTCTAGCTCCACATCTGATATCCTCTTCTAGACTCTGTGAGCAACGCACACACAAAACACACATGCATAAACCAAACTAAGTCATTCTCTTAAAAGTTACAGTAGAAGCTGGGCAGTGGTGGCGCACGCCTTTAATCCCAGCACTCAGGAGGCAGAGGCAGGCGGATCGCTGTGAGTTCGAGGCCAGCCTGGTCTACAAAGCGAGTCTAGGACAGCCAAGGATACACAGAGACACCCTGTCTCGAAAAACAAAACAAAACAAAAAAATTACACTGGAAAGATAGATGGTGGCCTTTTGGAAACATGAACAGACACAGCTTAAGCATCTCTATCTTGTGATAAATATGCTCTCTTTATTAAGTCTTCACAAGAGAGATATTCAGCTAACTAAAACCCTGGTTAGCCAACCGCCTCCAAAAGCAGTTAATCAATTTATTCCTCAGTTGGCTCTGTCACAGAACTCCTACCAGCATCCTAAGAGCTTACTAATTATACCTTCAGGCATCATTTCAACTGCTACTCAGTATCCCGCTTTTCAGAATTCTGCTTTGGCTTGTATGGTCGTATCCGCTCCACCCCATCCTCAGCCACACGTGGCTTCCCTGGCACTCTGTCTAGACACACGTTAAACTCACGCACGGGTGTGCTCGTCGTTCCTAGCACCTGGGACATTTCCACTCTCTCTCTAAATCCTAACTCCTTGTTTCTTAACCTGAAACTCACCTCCCTGTCTTGAGCTCCACATGTCCCTGCTGCCTACAGACAGACGGCCTAGACCTGGGCTTCAGCTGCCCAGGCCAATCCTTAGTCACCTGAGGTCTCACTACAGAAACGCAAGCTTAGGACACAGGCTTCTGGGGGCTTCTTTGTTACACAAGTACAGCCCTTTCTCGAAGTCTAAGAGCTCCGGTTTTATTTTCAATCTGGAACAGGGATTCAGAGGAAAGTGATAAACTTTAGTCTGCATTCATGACAAAGTCCTTGGTTATTCTAACCCTCAGGCTGATTTTCATCTGTGATGTGGTCCTTTACTCCAGGAGACCGGCTGCCTTTCTAACCCAGCTAAACCCACTCACTAGGTAAAACCTCAAGGGCGGAGGGAGACAGTGACATCTTGGCTGACCAGCTCTCTGACACTTACCTGAAACTGGTTAATAAAAGGTGCTATGTTTAACCCAAGAGTGTGTTCTGTTCCTTGGACAGCACTCTCTTCTACCAGTGTCTGGGACTCCAGCAGCATCCCAAACATCAGCACGTACTGGGGGAAGATCTTGCCTCCAGACTGCAGTAAACACCTGAAGAAGGGCAAATGTCTTTAAAAGCCTTTTAATTCCCTGTTTTATAACTATAAATAAGCAAGCATCATGAATTAGTGAAGTGTAAATGATATGTAGTCATTATTGGCTAATAGCTCAAATTTTAAATCACATGAAATAGTTGCCCAAGAAGTCAAATTTGGACTGTTAACTCAGGAGCCAGACTAAGGTAAATTTTTAGTTATAGGCTGCAATCATTAACAGTGAGTGAACCCTCCCTACATAAAGATCCAAATATTCCAAAATCCAGTACTTTTTGAACAGTTATACAATATATGGAAAATTCTATATATGACTTCATGAATAGGTTTCCATAAAAATATGAATGCACTAAAAATCCTGTACAGCTACTTTAAGACTGTGTAAGATGCATATGAAATAGTAATAAACCTCATGTGTAGACAAGCTTCCTCCACCAGTGATCATTATGTGTAAGGAGCTGCAACACTGATGGTCCTAAGCAGTTCAGGCAAGGTGAAAGTTGGACGGCTAACAGGATAGTCTCACACCATCACCACTATGAATGGTTTAGTATATGAGGGTACAGAGCATTTGGTCAGTTCTCTGAACTATTCTGTAACTTCTCTGGGAAGTCTGAAATGATTCACTGTGAAGGATTAAACCTTCCAAATGCAAATATACACGCAAACTGAAATATTCTAGGAAGCAAAGCAAGACAAAGGTTAACAAAACCCTTTCCCATGCAACTGCACATTCATCTTCATTCTCCCCTGAGTCCCACAAAATGGTATTAACAACTCTGCATATGGTTATTAGAAAGTATCTTAAGTAGGCTGTACCTGGAAAGAGAATTATGAGCAGAAATTAAGTGCCTGGTGGGACGCTGGCATTCCCTGCATGTGGGTACCAGGTGTTCCTGTACCAAGAATTCGGAGGCTTTAGTTAAGGGCACTAAAACTACCATGGGTATTGTTTTTCATACCTGAGCCATAAAAGGAAGCAGAAATTGTTATATAACGTTTATTCTCCTAGTTATAATTGTTGTCTCAGGCTTACTGCCTCTGTCTGCTAACCACGGCCTAGAGCTGGAAGCGTCTCACCTCCACACAATCCTATCTAGGTCTAGAATGTTTCATCCTCTGAGACTTAGTGCTGAATAAGCTCACCCTTTCTAGTTCTTTCTGAACTCTGGCTGGCTGGCTCAACTCAGCTGTTCTGGCTCAAACTCCTCTCACAGCTGACTGATTCAACCTAGCTTCTCTGTTTCTCACTGAATTGCTCTGCTTGGCCTCAAACTAACTCTAGCAATCTTTTTCTAATCTTCTGGCTTCTTCTCATTCTCTGGCTCATTCTGTCTTCACCTGTGTCTTCAACCTCTCTCTGTAAAACTCTCCCGGTAAAAACCACCACTGAATTCCACAAACTGAACTGCCACAAACTCCACTGCACTGCTTCTCAATTGACTGACGAAACCGAACAACCTGAACAGCACTGACTAGAACTCAGATCTGCATGCCTCTCTCTCTTGAGTTCTGGGATTAAAGGCACATTCCACCATGCCTGGACCTAAGTTTTTCTCTAGCCAAAACTTGCTCTATACCAGGCTGGCCTTGAACACAGAGATATGCTTGCCTCTGTCTCCAGGAATTAAAGGCGTGTCTTTATTCCAGCCAGATCACACAGACCTACAAAGTCTTTGGCTGTGATCTCTTGCCAGAGCAGTCATGTTTACAATTTAAATCGCTCTACAAGAAATAGAAGAGTAAGGTTTCTAAGACCAAATGAAACCATTCCTTATCTGTCACATTTTCAAACATCAAACCTTGTTCTTACTGAGTTTTTTGGAATATCTTTTAATTAAACTTCCAGAGCAGGGACTACAGAAAGGTGGGCAATGTACCATATTGAGCATCTCTCACAGTAAATTTTATACCCAAGTTAAAGACGTAAGGATCTACTTTTTAAAAACTGCAGACTAGCCATCTGACCAGTTTGTACATATCTGAAAGATTATATGCGTGTTTAAATTTTTCCTACGTAACTTCCCTAAATAGATTGTTAAGACTTAGGGGCCGTGAAGACAAGCGAGTGGATAAAGTCCTTGCAGTCCAAATGGAGGTGCAGAGCTTAGTGTGCAGCACACAGGTACAGCAGCAGCCTGCCTGCAGAGCTGGCACTCACGGAGGGGCAGGGGCGCATCGCTCAAGCCAAGCTCAAGAGCTAGATTAACCAGATGAGCACACTTTGTGTTTATCTACAGAGCCTTCACAGCAGAGGAAGGTGCAAATGATGAAGACACTCAGCACGTGCTATTAGAAACAGAATAGCAAGGGCAAGTGATGGAAGCACCCATTCCCAGGTGGAACCACGTACACAGGGCTGACTCCAGGCTTAATCGTTGAGTAGAGAGGACCTAGCCTGGTTCAGGGTCGTGACTTACCCTTACCAGTCTGACACTCTACATCTAGGAGGCATCTGGGACCTGCTGGCCCTATGCTCATCCTACACTCTTCTGAACAACTTGTTTGAGTTCGAGGGAGAGTCTGTAGTCAACCTCAGTTACTCACCTCTTAAAGAGGCATGGCTCTCAACAAAGCCCTTCCTATTAGCTTGTGAGCTATAATGAAATTACCCTTGTTAATTTTCTTGTTAAATTTCTGCCAATTTACTTTTTTTTTTTTTTTTAATTTCCCAAATTTGGAAGCTCAAGAAAAGTTCTAAGAATGGTAACAATGCACTCTGGGCTGGAGAGATGGCTCAGAGGTTAAGAGCACTGGCTCTTCTTCCAAAGATCCTGAGTTCAATTCCCAGCAACCATATGGTGGCTCACAACCATCTATAATGAGATCTGGTGACCTCTTCTGGCCTGCAGGCACACAAGCAGGCAGAATACTCTACAATACATAAATTAATTAATTTTAAAAAAAAACAGTGCACTCTAACTTGGGTTTTGACTGTTATTAAATGGGCCATTTAGCAGGCACTGACATCATACTAGGTTTCTCTTTGTAGTGTGTGGATAGCAGAGCAGCTCACCACTGCCGAACTTGACTTTTACCTTAAGAAGCGCTTTCCCTTATTTATTAAAACTTCTCACACCAAACTGGAAAGAGGATTTCTCCCAAACGCAGGCAAGTAATTAGTTCTCCAAATCAGCAGAGTACCTTATGATTCCAGTCACTTCTAACACGATGTACCCATGTCACACAGTTAAAGACTTCAGTGCCGTGTGAGTGGCCCACTTCAGATGCCGCCACTAAAGCCCAGGTGTCTGGAACAGTGCAACCGTCACTAATACACATGCGGTATTCGCACAACTCCCTCTCTGAGGGAAGCTTCTGATAATCTGCTAAGGTGGCTCATAGAACTAAGGAAAACACATTACCTCTATGTACTGGCTCACTACAAAGGCCAGCACGCAGAAATGGGATGCTGGAGACAGAGCTCAGCTGTTAGGAGCATTTGCTGCTCTTGCAGAGGACCCGAATTCAATTCCCAGCACCCACATGGTGGTTCACAACCATCTGTAACTCCAGCTCCAGGGGACCCCATGTCCTCTTCTGATCTCTCCAAGCATTAGGCATGCATGTGGTCCACATACAAACCTAAGACATTTAAAATACATAAATCTGGGGCTGGAGAGATGGCTCAGCGGTTAAGAGCACTGACTGCTCTTCCAGAGGTCATGAGTTCAATTCCCAGCAACCACATGGGGGCTCACAACCATCTATAATGTGATCTGGTGCCCTCTTCTGGCCTGCAGGTGTACATGCAGGCAGAGCTCTGTATACATATACATAATAATAAATAAATAAATCTTTTAAAAATAAAATAAAATAAAATACATAAATCTAAAAAAAAAAATTTAAAGACAAACTCACTCATTCAGAAACGGCCAAACAGAAGACACATAGGGCGATCATGACTTATACTAACATTGTGTTTGATCTGTATCTTGGCTTTCTGCTGTTTTGTTGTTTTTAGCACAAAACTCTTAAAAGAGGAGGCTTCTCAGAGTCAAGGAAATGCTAAGAATATCTTCTGTATATCAAGGCCATTCCAGGGGCTAGGGACTACCAGAGGCTCAGGTTTGTTCTCCAGAAAGAACAAGTGACTAGGGGTTGGGCCTTTGTCCTCTTCCCCTGCCTGGTCTCAACGCCAGGTTAAATTATCACTAACACCCAGTGCTGCCCATACAGAATGAAGCCATGCCACTCCAAAGGGACAGAGTTGAGGGCTCCTGTGCAGCTCAGCGTGTGAAGGGCAGACACCGACACTCTGCACACTCCCACGCAGCACTCCTTCGGCTCCTCGTCAGCACCCTCTATAGGTTCATCTACGCCAGGCACTTTCCTAGGTCCTGTGAGCTGCTATACAAACCCAACCAAATCTGAAGGGGTTTTACAAACTGAAGGGAACCTTCAACTTGTACTGGTGGTTTAGAAGTAGAGATGACAAAATAAAAACAAAACAAAACAACAACAACAACAAAAAAAGAAGTAGAGACGACACCCTACACTGTGCACCTGACTTTTGACGTCCGTGACGCCCTCTAGGTTCGGCCTGTACCTAGCAGAACCACACTGAATTTAAGAACTAGCTGCTGTGTGGGGTAAATCCCTGTAGAGCTGTCACCAGGAATACTGTGGCAAACGGTGGATCAGAGGAAGAAACAGCTCTTTCTGAGAGGACACTCAGAGCTCCTCGCAGTCTTGAGGCACGTTACTCTCCCACGGTTTGACGTGCTCACCTGCTCTGGAAAGCTTGTGAACTTCTCATTCACAGCTTTTGTGAAGATTCATTTACTTATTGGTGATTAACTGAGTTTTAGTAGAGGAAAGGTCTAAGTTGTCAACCAGGCTATCCTGGCAACCTCCAGCCTCTACCCCAAACCTGCCTAGATGCCATCATCAGAATAAACTCTGCTGTCAGGTACGGTTAGATAGTAAGATATCAGCTCACCCCTATTGTGCACAAAATTAAAAAACAAAACAACAACAACAACAAACCCTGGTGAATTTTTTAACTCAAGTTTATGTTTTTTGTTTTACCTGGATATTGCTGCTTTTTCCATTATTTCCTGCTGAATGAGCCCAGACGGCTCAATGACATCTAATATAATTATGCTCCACAATTTGTCTGATTTGGGCCTTTGCAACACAGCAGCTTCATCCTCTATGTGTCTCAGCCAAAACTCAAGTGTGTCCCTAGGGAAGTGATTGGCTTCAGATATGAGGTCCAAAGCGAGACAATGCTGGTCTTTCTCCACAGAACTGTAGGGCTTAACCTGACCGAGTGTTCCAGCAAGGATGGGCAAAAGAGAGAAGCCTTCAGACACGTCCAACACGTAGAAGGGGTCAGAGGTGCTCGGCACACTGTCACTCTGTCCACTCCCAGAGTTCATCTCAATATCCTGACAGTGAGTATCCACGGGCTGGCATGGCTGCTCTGGAGCCAGTGAAGACAACACCTTCCTCATCGCCGTCTTGAAGCCCTCGTGATATGGGATGTTGTTAAGCAAAGCAATCTCTGTGGGCTCTAACACACAGGCCTGCTCCAGAGCGTCTGGTCTACTGGTCTGAAGGTTAGCCAGGGCGCTGCAGAGCTCCGCCTCATTTCCTAGAGAGAACAGGTCTTTACTCTTGGTAAAACTCTTCATAACTTCCATTTCATGCTCCAGACGCAAGATGCTGATACTCTGGATTCTTAGGTAACAATCTTGACAAGATGCTTCCATTGTCACACTGTCCCCAGGCTTTATCCAGTAGTCTTTATTAGTAGAAAAGGATTGAGAGAAAAAGAAAAAAATATATATGTATATATAACTGATTGTCTTAGTCAAAAGCAAGCTGGGGAGGAAAGGGGTTATTTGGTTTACACTTTCACATCATAGTCCATCATTAAAGGAAGTGAAGGCAGGAACCTGAAGCAGGAGCTATGGACGGGTGCTGCTTACTGGCTGGCTCCTCCTGGCTTCCTCAAGCAACCTTGGAGACTGGGTTTCCTTGTGTAGGCCTGGCTATCCTGAACTAGCTCTGTAGACCCGCCTGTCTCTGCCTCCCAACCGTGCACCACCACCAGCCAGCTTAATTACTTTCTTGCAGAACCCAGAACCACCGGCCCAAGAGATGGCACCACCCACAGTAGGCTGGGCCCTCCCCCATCAATTACTAATTATGAAAATGCTCTACGGGCTGGCCCACAGCCCCATCTTATGGAGGCAGTTTCTAATTAAGAAGTTTCCTTTCAGATGACTTTAGCTTCTGTCAAGCTGACACAAAACTAGCCGGCACAACTGATCCCTAGTCAATTTAAGCTGAGTCCCGGTCCACTCCACAGCTGCTGCTGGTCTTGGCAGTTATTCCCACGGTACTGGCATCTCCAGAACGCTGAGGTCTCTTGCTGCAACTGGGCTGCACTTGCAAGTGGCTAAAGCTGGCCTGAACTGCTGATTCTCCTTCCTCTACCCCGCAAGTGTTGGAATTACAGACATACCACAAAACTTCATGTTGACTTTGTTTTTATTACAATCAGTAGATGTGCTGCCAAACTAAGGAAGATGTGGGGATAAAAAGAGGCTTTGTCTAGATGCAAAGGCAGATGAAATTCAGGGAGCAAGCCTCATTGTAGCTTCAACAGACACTCTTTTCTCTGAAGGTAATTTCCAAAAGAACAAAAGCACAACACAATAGTATCTAATATTCCTTAAGCATCTGGAAACCTGCTTGTTTAGGGACATCACAGGTTCAGGGAAGAGTATGCCCTGCAGCCAAGGACTATACTGTGCTCCTCTCCAGACTCCCTGTGTGTTCTAGGACCAGATAAAAATACAATCTATACCTAAGTGTGGTGGTACATGGCTGTACTACCAAACAGTGGGAAGCTGAGGCAGGCAGATCGCTTGAGGCCACAAAGTTTGCTTCATAACCCTAACTGAGCTCAGTCCCTAGAAACCAAGTAAAGAAAAAAAGGGATAGTTGTCCCCCGACCACACGCATGCCACGGGATGTACGTTCCTCCAAGAAACATCTCACACATCACACAAGACAGGCACACAAAGGAAATAGATGTCTGTGTAGTTCCCTGATCTGATTTGCCGAGGCCTGTACGCTGACCTGAAGCTCTGGCCCTGTTGTGACTGACTCTGCTGGCCTTGTTGTAAGGTCTCAGAGCTCTTACTGGGCCATGCCTGAGAACAGGCTGATGCAGTGTACCCTTACAGTCTTGTAGGAATGAGAAGATACACAGGGAAAAAAGCTTTGCTCTCAGCAAGCCACGTTTGAAAATCTTTGTTCATCATTTTTGTTTTCTTATACTGATTTAATGTCTCTGAAGCGTTCTCAGGGAGACCATTTTAAATGCACACAGTGGCAGCAAGCAAGCGCATCTACCCACTGCGCCATCTCTCCAGCCCTGCTACACACGTTCTTATGACCTGGGCTCTACAGCGTCATCAGGGTCCCTATGGCTAAGTACTCATGCATTTAATACTTTTCTAACCCCTTTTTTTAAAAAGCAGCAGTGCTCACTTCAGAAGGAGTTGTACTAAAATTAGAACAATAGGGCTGGAGAGATGGCTCAGCGGTTAAGAGCACGGACTGCTCTTCCAGAGGTCCTGAGTTCAATTCCCAGCAACCACATGGTGGCTCACAACCATCTGTAATGTGATCTGATGTGCACAGTATACATAATAAATAAACAAAAAATATTTTAAAAAAATAAAATAAAATTAGAACAATAGTGAGAGGATTAGCATTGCTTCTGAGCAAGTGAAGTGTTTCATTTTTACATTGTTTAAAAAGATTTATTTATTTATTTAATGTATATGAGTGTCTATGTATATGCATGTTTACTCGATGCCAGAAGAGGGCATCAGATGCCAGTATAGAGGGTTGAGCCACCATGTGGTTGTTGAGAATTGAATTCAAGATCTCTAGAAGAGCAGCCAGTGCTCTTAACCACTGAGGTATCTCTCTAGCCCATCATTTTTACTTTTTTTTAAAAGCAGCATTTCTTTCGTCTGCTGATAACTAATAATTGAAACTATCAAATGAGTAATGAGAGTTGTAACTGAGAAGCATGGAGTAATTTTTAAATTTTTATTTAAAATTTAATATATAAATATTTTAAATTTTTATTTAAAATTTAATTCACTATGTAACCTTGGTTGGCCCCCAAACTGCTTCCAGAGTGCTGGGATTAAAGGTATGTGACACTGTAGGCAGGTTTTGTTTCTAATAAATACTTTAATGTACACTTGTGACAATTCATACACACAAACACCACATCTTTATCATGTGTGTACTCTCAATCTCACCCCCAGGAACTTTTAAGTCCTCTCTCTCACTTTCCAGAGGAATGATTTTATCTCTCTTATTATTTTTTGAGACTGGGTCTCAATATATAGGTCTGGTCTGTCTAGCTTTTGCTATATAAACCAGGCTGTCTTTGAATTCCCAGAGATTAGCCTACCTCATGATGCCTTGACAGTGCTGTGCTTAGCTGCACACAACACCACAGCTGGCTTTAATCTCTCTTCCAAACTATACGTTCGCTATTTAAATTTACTTTTGAACAAAGAAAATTGTAATTCTGAAATATTTAAGTAATACCTCTTTTGCTAAAAACTTCATCTCCAAAGTATTTGCTTTTTCTTTTTGGCCACTAACATTTACTTGATAAAAGCAACTAACTTTGATTTGGTGTTGAGGTTTGATTTAAATGTTTTAGAGATTTATTTATTTATGCATTTTTAAATGTACCGATGTTTTGTCGGCATATGTTTGCACTTTAGGAGATGCCATTGGACCCCTGGGGCTATGGGTATAGCCGGTGCTGAGCTGCAGTGTGTGTGCAGAGAATTGAGCCTGGTCCTCTGGAAGAGCAGGTATTTCCTGAGGAGACAACGCTCACCTGCAAGGGCCTGCACTGGGTAAACAGCTTGCTCCCAGCATGTCTCCTCAGCGGGGCCTGTGCACAGACTGTGCTCGTCATCAAGCTGGAGAACAAACCAAACCACGATGGCATCCAGCATGCCTTCCTTAACAGCGGGGACAGCAAGAGGCTGCGGCTTTCTAGTTGCAAGACTTTTCAACTCCTGAAAAGAAATGTAAAAAGGATGAGAAAACCGAGGTTAGGAAACTAGTAAGGAGCCAAAACAATTTAAATAATAAAAAAGAATGAGAAGGCTTTATACACTGACTGTGCCACCCGCTCGGTGTCACACAGCTCCTCTCTGCAGCTCACAGTCCTTTCCTGCACAGTTAGGGAATCACAGAATACCATGTGTACTAAACAGACAGGAGACACATCCACACGCTACTGATAAGAAAAAACCACCAGTGACACAGTGGTAGATGACAAATGCATGCAGCAAAGCAACATCGTTGTTTTATTCTGGAAACTACACATGTGTACATGCATGCTTACAGAAAGAAAAGCAAGCCCGGAATGACACACTTCAAACAAGGGATGCAGGGGAAGGAGGCAACGTTTTAAAAGGTGACACTGGGGCGTCTTCTGTCTGTTCTGTAACTCCTTAAAAGTGTTAAACAGGCAGACATTATTTTTTTAAACTAAAAGCTTTTATACGGTGTATGTGGATTAAGGAAAATTTCAAATGAAAACTATTAAAATAAAAACCAGCTGTGATAAAGTACTTAACAGCCGCACTCCCATTACTCCTGGAACACTTTGTCTACCCGGCATCCACAAAAAAGTGAACTTAAAACAGCTACAGACCACGCCAAGAGAAGGCCAGTGAAAGGCGAAGCATCTGACGCTAAGAGCGCACGCATCACCTTCCTTCTGCCATCACAGGGAGTGCTCACAACAGCACACAGGACAGCATTCACTCCCAACAAACCCAGGGAGCTTTCCCCTGATATGGAAAAAGAATACTTTCAAAGAAATTCTAACTTGCTGCTTATCATTCTTCATAAGTAGAGCCTCATGTACATTAAAAAAGAAAGCCAGGCATGGTGGTGCACACCTTTAACCCCAGCACTCGGGAGGCAGAGGCAGGTGGATTTTGGAGTTGGAGGCCAGCCTGGTCTACAGAGCGAGTTCAAAGATACACAGAGAAACTCTTACCGGTGAGTACTGGGGGGTGGGGGGAGAGACGGGATGGGGTGGTTAAAATTAAACTTCTTGTTTTTACCTGAAGACTGTTGAAATCAACTTTTATAATCTGGAAGCAGTCTGTCAAAGGCAGATATCCTCCAGGAATCCGACTCATCTTTTCAGTGGTGTATGGTTCAACTGTTTCTTCAGTATCTACTGAAGAATAGGCTGGGCTCTGAAATTTCACATTTGTTGGCAAATGGATACCAGCAATGTCCTTAGCACCCACCCTAGTAAGAGTTCAAAGAAAAGGTAAGGTATAACACAGATTTTGTAAATTATCAAATATCATCTAATACTCAAGAAAATATAAACATAAAGATGAAATAAAATCCCATGGCCATAGATTTCTTAATTATATCCATAATCACATGAAGAAAAAAATTAAAATAAGTCTATATTCAAATTAACAAGTTTGAGCCAGGTGCAGTGGCACATGACTGTTATCCCAGCACTCAGGGAGGCAGAGGCAGGCAGATCTCTGAGTTCAGGGCCAGCCTGGTCTCTAAAGCAAATACAGTACAGCCAAGGCTACCCAAAGAAACCCTGTCTCAAAAAAAAAAAAATTAACAACTCTGTGGTTAAGCATGCTTGCTGTTGTTGCAGAGGCCTTGAGTTCAGTTGTTCCAACACACGTCAGCCATCTCACAACCACATACAACTCCAGCTGCAGGGGATGCAACACCCTCCTAGGGACTCCACAGATACCACATACACATGGCACACATTTACACAAACACACATGCAGAAATAAACATTTGAAAAGTACACAAAGCGGGCTGGAGAGATGGCTCAGTGGTTAAGAGCACTGCCTGTTCTTCCAAAGGTCCTGAGTTCAATTCCCAGCAACCACATGGTGGCTCCCAGCCATCTATAGTAAGATCTGGTGCCCTCTTCTGGCATGCAGGCAGAACATGGTATACTTAATAAATAAATAAATCTTTTTTTAAAAAAGGTATACAAAGAAAATATTTAGAACATATAGTCAACAAATGATTCATATTCAAAATGTACTTTTGGATTCCAGCAAGTTAACAGAAGACAAACAAGACAGAGAAGACACCTAGCTGCTTCGCCACAGGGATAGCCAAGTAAAATATGAATGTGAGCGATCATAAAGCAGTGAGGTGAAAACAGGACAGTCAACAGCAAGGGTTGGAGAGAATCCTGTCCCACACGACTGTATTTATTGGTATACTTTAACCAATTAAAATACCACAGAGACATTTATATACGTAGAGCTGAGAGCCAACCAGTGCGGTCTCATTCACCAACTAGGCACCTGAGGCCCATGTGTCTGGCGGGTAGCCTGAGCCTACCCTGCGCCTACCAGCATCTAAACACTTTTACTATCACCCGGTCACATGAAACAAAAAGATAAATGAACAATTCACAGCAAAGACAAGAAGTAGGTATTTACTGGTGGTTAGTTCATTTTATTTTTTTCTTTTATTCATCAATACTTGCAAACACTATTTTTATGTTGTCTCTATACAGGAAGGAGAGTTCTCTGAATGATTTAAAATTGCATCTGCCCAATCACTGCATTAATGAAGTTAACAAGAAAAACAATACTAAGTTGGGCGTGGTGGCGCACGCCTTTAATCCCAGCACTCCAGAGGTAGAGACAGGCAGATCACTGTGAGTTTGAGGCCAGCCTGGTCTACAAAGCAAGTCCAGGAGAGCCAAGGTTAACACAGAGAAACCCTGTCTCAAAAAACAAAAAGAAAAACAAACAAACAACAACAACAACAAAAAAGCAATAGTAAAATTTATCTTCACATTGGAAATCCTTTTTTTTTTTTTTTTAATTTATTTTGTACAGAGTGTTCTGGACACCAGAAGAGGGGCATCACATCTCATTACAGGTGGTCATGAGCCACCATGTGGTTACTGGGAATTGAACTCAGGACCTTTGGAAGAGCAGCCAGTGCTCTTAATCTCCGAGCCCTCTCTCCAGCCCCACATTGGAAATCCTTACTTGAACTTCAATTAAAATCAATCTGAACTTAAATTTTTTCTGCACAACTTCTCACACAAGTTGTATGAAAATAAAGCTGGCTTTGATCCTAGAGTTCTACTTAAAATAAATAAGACTAAGCATTACAAGCATGCACTAAGCTGTGAAATAGTGTTCTTATTTTGGGGGTGTCGGGGTGGGAGGGATTTTCGAGACAGAGTTTTTCTGTGTAGCCCTGGCTGTCCTGGAACCTGCTCTGTAAACCATGCCTCAAACTCAAGAGATCTGGCTGCCTCTGCCCCGCCTCCCCACCCAATGTGTCACCACCGCCTGGCTTAGTGTCTCTCTAACCACTTACTTACCTGTGATGTCTTCGTATTTCTGCACACTCTACTGCCATCCCAAATATAACAGCACTTGCTGGTATAACTTTCCCATACTTTCCACAATTTCCATTTTCTCCTTTGGTCTGAAAATATAATAAAGTCACATCACTACATGTACAAATAAGTATGTGCATAAGTGTGTTTATATACAGGCTAAGGAGTTTTTCCTTTAAAAAGTATTTTCACTGGTGTGTGTGCGTCTGTGTGTGTGTGTGTGTGTGTGTCTAGACAACCAAGGCTACACAGAGAAACCCTGTCATGAAAAACAAAAAACACCAACCAACCAAATAAATATAAATGTAATTTAATGTTTAGAATACAAGCACAAAAAGAAAAGAAAGGAGTATAAAGCTATGTCAATTTAAAATATGATTTAATAAAAAACAAAAAACAAAACAAAAAGGAAAAGTACTGAAGAGATGGATCAGAGGTTAAGAGGACTGGCTACTCTTGCAAAGGACCCAGGTTCGACTCCCAGCACCCACAAGCAGCTCATAACCCTCTCTAACTCCAGTCCCACAGGGTGAGATGCCTTCTTCCGACTTCCACAAGCCCTGCACACATGTGAGTCTCATACACACATCCCCAACAGGCAACCACACACATGCATGCAGGCAGAACTCTCAAACACATAAAACAAAAGTAAAGATAATTAAATGGTTTTGTTGTTGTTGTTGTTGTTTTGTTTTGTTTTTTTAGTTTTATTTTATGTGCATTGGTATGTAGGTATCAGATCCCCTGGAGCTGGAGTTAGAGACAGCTGTGAGCTGCCATGTGTGTGCTAGGGATTGAACTCAGGTCCTTTGGAAGAGCAGACAGTGCTCTTAACCACTGAGCCATCTCTCCAGCCCCCAAAATAATTAAATCTTTAAAAACAGAAAGAAAATAAAACCAGGCATGAAATGTAGCTCCACAGTAGTGTACTGGTCATGTGTAAGGCACCAAGGTCATCTCTAGAACTGGAAAAAAGTCAACTTGAAAAATAAACGACTCTTCTATGTTCCATACATATCATCTTCTGTAATCACTGGATTTTACCACAGTGCATTAACACATACAGTAAATTAACTACAATATACACACGGCTACAGGAGAGGTCAGTGTGCTGTCTAGGAGCCTGAGTTCAGTGAGTACCTGAAAACTCCACTGAACTAACATTACTACCCTTTTCCTAGAGATTTGCCAAAATTCCACGCATTGACTGCTGGGAGATTCAAAGCACATCTCTCTTCTACAACTATAGTCAAGAATTTAGTCAGCACTTCCACATGTAAGCTCATCCGGAGTCCCTCCTTCCTGTAGTGGTGTGTGCAGTACTGTCAAGTGCTTTCCCTTGTGAACCAGACTGGTGTGTACAGTGCACATCGTGTTACACTGCTGTCAAGTGCTTTCCCTTGTGAACTGGACTGGTGTGTGCAGTGCACATCGCGTTACAGTGCTGTCAAGTGCTTTCCCTTGTGAACTGGACTGGTGTGTGCAGTGCACATCGTGTTACACTGCTGTCAAGTGCTTTTCCTTGTGAACTGGACTGGTGTGTGCAGTGCACATCGTGTTACACTGCTGTCAAGTGCTTTCTCTTATCTTTCACACCTTGCACACACTCTCGGGACTCAGTGAACCCCTTGGAATAATGACTACACGCTCGAGTTTAAGTGCTTGCAGGCTGCTTACCTTTGGCTGAAGAAGTAAATTCTCCCACGCATGAACTAAACTCTCCACAATTCCTTCTCCAAATACACCTGCATCGACAGTTTCTGTTACAACTAGGGACACTCTATAGAACGATGTTTTAAAGATACATGTAAGTAAACTGACATGCTGTTGATATAAACTGTCAAAGCTCAGACAAAAGGGCAAATATGTTATAGAAAATCTCTACGTAAAATGTTCTAATACATTTCAGTATCTTTCCCGCCTCTCTTGATCATGAATTCTTTTTCCTTGCTCTGGGTACAGAAGGGTTACTTTCCCAGGCTCTGTTCACTGCCTAAGTCCTTAAGGGTAAGTCGTGCCCACATTAAACACTGAGCATCTAACTCTCACTCTATAAAATGTTTCTCTCCCAGCCTGGAATGGTGGTTTCTATCTCTAGACCCAGAACCTGGGACCTGAAAGCACACTGACCAGGCAGAAGTTAAAAGTCATCTTTGACTACATAGTGGGTTTGAAGCTAGCCTGGGCTACATGAAACCCTGCATTAAAAAGCAAAAACCAGGGACTGGAGAAATGGCTCAGTAGTTAGAGCACTGGCTGCTCTTCCAAAGGACCCGGGCTCATATCCCAGCACCCACATACCAGCTCACAACTGTCTGTAACTCCAGCTCTAGGGGATCTGACACCCTCACATATATGCCTATACGCAAGCAGGCAGAGCACCAATGTACGTAACATTTTTTAATTTTTAAAAGTTTCTTCTTTTAAAAAAAAAGCAGAACCCAACCAGGGAAGGAATACAGCCACAGATTCTCCACCATCAATGATCCTTATTTCTTTTTGTTGTTTTGTTCATTTTTTTCCAGACAGGGCCTCTCTGTTAGTCCTGGATCTAGCCACCACCTGGCATGAATTTCCTTTTCAGGTGTCTTTAAGAACAAATTGTTTGTTTTGTGTATGAATATGTGTGTGCACTATTTGTGTGCGTACAGGCGTGCCACAGTGCACATGTGGGTGTCAGACACTACTCTCCCTCTACCTTGTGGTTGCAGGGACTGAACTCAGGTCATCAGGCTTGGCAAACGTCTTTACCCACTGGCCACGCTGCCAGGCCAGTTTTAAATCTGACCAGGACCTTCCCTCTCAAAAGTTCTCTTAGTACCTTCTGTGACACTGCACGTACCCGCGTCTCTCTTACCACCTGTCAGGTCTTTGCAAACCCCTCCTCCATGGCACTGCTTTCATTCATTCATCCTGCCTAGACAACTCAAAGACACTCCCTTTGCTCCTTCTCTGAATTCCTTTCACTTTCACTGTCAGCACTGTAGTCTAAAGATATACCAAAATTTCATAAATATTCCTTATGCCCCTCTCCAGACTTGTAAGTATCTGAAGGGTAGGATGACTTGCGTGTCCTCCATAGTGCCCTGACCCAATTATATCTATGCACAGAAAACATTCAGCATTTATGGCCACACGCCCTTAGAATATTTCAAATTGTCTAGTCTCACAACTTAGTCCAGAAATCTGCTTATGGCCAAAGTGAATGAATAATAGTCTAAGTTGAAACACTTATTTCAGCTTGCTTCAAGAGCAGTCTATGAGAAAATTACAAGTTAAAGTAACCTCTGAGCCGGGCGTGGTGGTGCACGCCTTTAATCCCAGCACTCGGGAGGCAGAGGCAGACGGATCGCTGTGAGTTCGAGGCCAGCCTGGTCTACAAAGTGAGTCCAGGACGGCCAAGGATACACAGAAAGACCCTGTCTTGAAAAACCCAAAAAATAAAAAGTAACCTCTGATTCGTGCTACTCCAAATCATATGCTGAAGCCCTAACCCTAACAGCACTGTATTTGGAGACAGAGCTCTTAGGAGGCCATTAGTTCAATAAGGTCACCAACATGAAGTCCTAATCCAACAGAGGCAAGGTCACATGAGGACACAAAGAGCAGGTAGCCAACTGCAGCCAGGAGAATGCCTGCCTGAAAATGATGTGCCTGTAGTTTAAATTCTGTGACCTTTAATATTTTGTTATTATAACATGTAAACTAAGGCAACTTTGTTTTTTTATAAAATGAGTACACACCTGCATAAGGATCTGATAAAACTCCTCACCAACAAAGACCACTGAAGGGTAAATACCATGCACTCATTATTAAAACTGGAAGATCTAAAAATCAGAGTTCAAATAATAACAGAACACCAAAAAAGTTCTTCACGTATGAACTACACTTAAGTGAGACAGAAGACAGACGGCATCGGCAGCTATACAAGTATTACATTAGGAAAGGGAAAGTGGGGTTGGAGAGATGGCTCAGAGGTTAAGAGCACTGTCTGCTCTTCCAAAGGTCCTGAGTTCAATTCCCAGCAACCACATGGCGGCCCACAGCCATCTATAATGAGATCTGGTGCCTACTTCTGGTGTGCAGGCATACATTTGGGCAGAATACTGTATACATAATAAATAAATCTTTAATTTTAAAAAGGGGACAGTGCTTGAAAAGATAGACAGACACTTTCTAAATGCCTTCTAGTTCTGAGAACCCACTGCTCTCCTGCCCACAGTGAGACTGCAGATACAAACATGGCTTCTATAATGGTGCTTTCATTGTTTTCAGGACACAGGACAAAGCACTCTGTCAACTGGCACTTCCAAATGTTCATTTTAATCAAGGACGCCAATGAAAACATGTTGTCTGCTGAGGGTGAACGGCTCACATTGTAAGCACAGTTATTTAACACTGTTGACCTACAGGAAGTCAGTCTACTTTTATGGACAAAGACGTCTGAGTTTAGCCAGGTATGTTGGCGCATACCTTTAGTCCCACCCAGTACTTGGGAGGCAGAGGCAAGAGGATCTCTGAGTTCCTGGCCAGCCTGGTCTACAGAATGAGCTCTGGAACAGCCAGGGCTACACAGAGAACCCTATCTCACAGTGACATGCTAAAGAATGGTTTGTTACTATCAATTTTTCTTGAGTTCTTTATTACTGTTTAAAAAGCACATGTGACTATAAAGACCTGCATTTTCTTAAGCTAGGTGATAGCCACATCTCCACAAAACAAGGATATTGTTAGTGCTGTTGTTAACACAAGAAACTGGAAAGGTATATTAATGGTTTTGGTGAATTATAAACATACCTTTCAGGAATGTGTTTTGGAATTTCTATATCGAGTGACTTCATGTGTAGGAGCTTTATCCCAGTCTCCATCTTGTTTGCAGCCACTACATCACACGCAAGTTCATACATGGTCTTGGATAACTCACAGGCATATACTGAGTGTGCACCAGCTTTTTTAGCAAACATGCTGTAAAAGAAGAAAAATCCATTATATCTTTTTCCAATTTTAATAAAATTATGATGCTTCAAACATTTTTCCATTCTTTAATATAACCATCATTTGTTCTGCATTAAAAAAGCTTGAGGCTAGCGAGTTGGCTCAATGGGTAAGCATTTGCTATGCAAGTCTGACGCTCACAGTCCAATCCCTGCAGCCCACAGTGGGAGGAGAAAACTGATTCCTGAAAACTAGTTAACTTCTGACTTCGCATACTGTGGTGAGCAAGCAGGCTTGCAGGTGATATATGTACACGTACACAGAAAGTAATAATAATAATCTAATTAAGAGGTAAGATAAGGCCAAGTATGGTGGTTATGTGCCTTTAATCCCAACACTTGGGAGGCAGAAGCATATCTTAGGAGGATATCTCTGTGATACCCAGGCCAGCCTAGTCTACACAGCAAGCTCCAAGGACTACACTGAGAAACTCTGTCTCAAAATAATAATAATAACAATAGCAATAAATAAAAAGAATGAACTAATATACTTGTTTAAAAACAAATCATTTGCCAGGCGTAGTGGTGCATGCCTTTAATGCCAGCACTATAGGAGGCAGAGGCAGGCAGATCTCTGTGAGTTCAAGGCCAGCCTGGTCTACATAGTGAGTCCAGGACAGCCAAGGCTACACAGAGAAACCCTGTCTCGAAAAACCAAAACCAAAACAAAACAAATCACTTGCCAAGCACGGTGGAGCACACCTTTAATCCCAGCACTCGGGAGGCAGAGGCAGGTGGATCGCTGTGAGTTCATTCAAAGGCAGCCTGGTCTACAAAGTGAGTCCAGGACAGCCAAGGCTATATGGAGAAACCTTGTCTTGAAAAAAACAAAACAAAATCTAAAATTTATTATGCAGAATTTCAGTAATCCCAAGTTGCTCTTAGTTTTCTTGAACTTTTTTTTTTTTGGTTTGAACTTTTGATTAGTAAAATCATAGAAAAAAAGTATAAAATTAACAGTTCTATCAATAACACTAACAATATTATGAGAAACAATTACTATCTTTACAAACCAATGTTAGAGTTTGTTTGTTTGTTTGTTTTTTGAGACAGGGTCTCTCTGTGTAGCCTTGGCTGGCCTCAAACTCACAGCGATCCACCTGCCTCTGCCTCCCGAGTACTGGGATTAAAGGCGTGCGCCACCATGCCCAGCTCAATGTCAGAATTTTGGTATCTAACAAACCTGTTTAATTCATGTAAATATAATAAAAGTAATAATTACAACAAACCTCAGTATTCCAGTTCCTGTGCCAATATCCAAAACACTTGTGGACCCCGAGCCCACCGCCTTCTGGATCGCTGCATTGTAAATCCTATTCCTCCTGGTGTCGTTAAGCATGACGAAGTGCCAACGTTCCACCAACCAGTTTGCAACGCGATAAAAGTTCTCCTTGGCGTCACTGAAATCAGGGTTTAGCTTCACCGCTCTATGAAAATACCCAGCTGCCTCATCTCGAAAGCCCATTCTAGATGAGGAAGAGACAGAGTACGTTCACCTCCGTGTGACCAACGGCGGCGGCGCCCCTGTTGGTGCACTAACCCAGCCTGAGCATCCTCACCGCTGCCCCCAAGCCCACAGCAGTCCACCTCCTCTGCAGGTCATGAGCACGGCACGCTCCTGACTTCTTTTCTGAGTTTCTGCCTGTGCATCTCAGATGTCCTAGGGCACCCCTAGGTGGAGTGGAGGCGTCCAAGGCATTGACTTGTACTGAGCTGAATATGAGCAGATTAAAAAAATAAGACAAAGAAGAAATACTACAAGTCATCTGAGCGCTGCTTCTCAGAAGTGATGAAGAACTCCCTGTCACGGTTTAAGAGTTAATCGTAGGCTGACTGCACTGCCCACGACCAGAGTGCATCTCACACACCACCAGACTCAGCAGCTTCCAAACTGGTCTGGACTTTGCTCAGCCTACTTACCCACTCCCTGACCAGAGACATAAATTTCTACAAATATCAAGTTCCATACACAGCTGTTGTCATAAACCAGCAATTTACGGGCCACACAGTCAATACAGCAGAACAAATGGAATTCTTCTCCCTCTCACTTTAGGCACCATCCATTCTAAAGAAACTTAATCAGACGATTCATTCTGAACGTGGTTACGACAAATGAACCATCTAACAAAAGGGCAGTGCGATGTTAAATTGTAAGTGCTCGTGTTTTAGTTTAAAATGAAAACATTAAGGTCAGTATATGTTATTTCTTTGTTACCCTGAAGGCAGAGATATCTTGTTTATATGCTGGAACTGCCCAGGACACATGATAGTAGAAAATACATGGTGTTAATGTAAACAAGCCTCACCATGCTAGACCAAAGTGTGTAAGGAGGACGATGGCTGCTCAGTTCCTTTACCTTGTCACAACTCTACACTGTACACACTCCTTCCCCAGAGCCATGGCTCTGCCCCGTCCTGAGTCAAGTAAGGGCCCTTGGGAGTAGGAGACAAACTACTAGGTTGATTATCAACAGCCAATAGACTCCAGATACATTTAAGAGAAATTCTGTGGTCATTTACACTTTGTGGTTCATTACTAATAACATTAATGATTTGAGAGAAAACAACAACGCATGAGAACAGCTAGAAGGAATATATAAAATGAGATTCATTTATTAAATTCCTTAAAGTTGAAAGTACAACTTGCCAATCTGGCAGAACAATGCTCTTTCCCCATTACTTTAAAACTTTCTAACTCAAAAGCAATGCTGGCCTTTGGCTGTGGTTCCTGTAATTCCTTGGCAATGCTTATGGCTTGTGATGGTGTGCATAAGAGCTCACGTGGCAAGCCTGACTGGGATCCCTTGAGACGCCTGCTGACATGTGGGTACTCACACTGGGAAGGGTTTTGCCTGCCTTAACTGACGATGAGTGCTTCCACGCGCCTCAGTGTTTGTATAAGCAATGTGATTGCGCTGGACAGGACTTTTATTCTAGAGTCTAGAATTTGGGTATGCATCATATGGAGGTGGTACCTGAGTATACCGCCTCCAATAAAAACACCGTGTACTAGGCCTCAGAGGAGCTTTCCAGATTATAAACATATGACTCAGAGTAAAGGTGGAAATGTGCACTGTGACGTCAGAGAGGACCTTGAGGACTGCTCTTGGATTCTCTCCAACGTTGCCAGTGTTCTCTTTCCTTTTGCTGGTTTTGCGTTCCAATCAAACTAAGACAATCTGTTAATGACTTACTACCAACCTCGCCCATTTTGTCTGCTGTGCAAAAAACTTACACGGCCTTCTAACAGTTTCCCACAGTTGCTAAGAAGACACTGCAGGAGGGAAGTTTTGCCTTCTAGTGCCACTATAGGCAGGGTTTCTCCAGAATCACACGCCCTGTGTTCATGGAAGGCAACAGTGTTCCAGCGCATGGCACCAGAGCATGCAGTGATGGGCAGCTACTCTAGAACTCTAGCCTAGTGGAGAGCTCCTTAACAGTATGCTCCAAAGTTTATACTTCCCCATTAAGCTTTCTCTGGCACCCCAAAAGGAAAAATTCTAGCATTTTCCAAAGAAGAGATTCACCAGCTTTCTGGCATCCTGTGAACCACAGCTATGCCTTTTCAAACAAGGACTGGATCTGAGCCCAGTAAGGAAAACTCTCCCTTGAATATGTCCTCAGCGCTAGGGGTGTGACTCATATAATATACTATAAAATTGCCATGGACCAGCAAGACGGCTCAGTAGGCAAGGGTTCTTGTCACTAAGCCTGAAAACCTCAGTTCAATCCCCAAGACCTAGCTCATGGAAGGAGAAAACCAACTCTCTCTGACATCCACAGGCACATCTTGGCACATGAACCCACAACACAGGTATCCGTACACATGTACCCACATGTACCCAAATAAACCTGATTTTTAAATTGCTAGATTACATACCATATTCACATATCATTCCTATATTCTTTTTGAGTCTCACTCACGTTGCTTATATTACATTTCCCTATTCAAAGGACTGTATGCACAGGCAGAGTCGGGCAGAGATGTAATCTCCAGCTGAAATATCACCTAAGCCCACAGGTTAAAGACCAGACTGAGCTCGTGGTAAGCCTCCATCTCAAAACCAAACAAAGTAAGTTACTGCATAACTTACACTCGCCTTGGACTGGTAAAAAAAAAAAAAAACAAGCCTCATTGTAGTGAGGTCACTACAAACCTGAAGAGATGCTCTCCCATGCTATTGCAAATCACTTCATCATCAGGAAACAGCTCCAAGGCCTGCTCATAGCAGCCAAGTAAGTCTTGTACTCTACTGAGTGCATCAAGCTCTTCAGCCCACTTGAAAAGTGTATACTGAAAAGTTTCCTTCACAAACAAGAAAAAAAAATTACAAATTAGTAAACAAGAAAGAATTCATAACTCTAGCTGAAGATTCCAACAAATGGAACTATAAATGGAACGATGACCTGAAATTGCTAATTTTTAGTATGTGCAGTTTGCCAAATGTGGTGGTTTGAGTAAGGACAGCCCCACGGGCTCATACGTGTGAGTGATGGTGATACAGCTGTCTCTAAGTCACTGCTGTTCCTGTAAGTAACCCCAATAAAACTCACTGGTTCACCAAGTTGGACTTTGGTGGGATCCATATTTTGGTCTGTCATGGGGTCCCTATCTAGAGTGAGTATGTATGTGTTTCGTCCCCCAAGTTTGGTCAAAAAAAAAAAAACATATCCTAACTGCACTATCTTTAAATCAACACCTCCTGACAATCCATACTGTTACGGCTTAACCTGACCGTTACAGTCACTTGGTACAATGCACCAACTTCCTCCTCACTGCCAACCTAGCCCGTCTCATTTCCCTCTAACGGTTTGCCACGACACTGAACTATGGAAAGAAGGCAGGCTCACACATTCCAGCTTCAAGTCAACGAACTTTACACACAAGATTCAACACCTGGAACTGAATAACAGTTTATTAGAAAGATAAGGATAACGAAGGAGATTCTTTTCTTACATGGTAGATAGTCTAGATACCTAGGTCTTACACGAACAGCTCAACAGTTCTTCCATAGGTTAGTAGATTGGGGAGCTAGGAACACTGGTCAGTAGCTGAGCACTTTCCTGGGATGCCTAAGGCCCTCAGTTTCGACTCCGGTAACAAGAAAAATGAGTAAATAATACAAGCGCTAAGGGGCTGAGGAGATGGCTCAGCAGGTAAGAGCAGTGCTTGCTGCCCTTGCAGAGGACCCAGGTTCAGTTCCCAGCACTCAGCTGCTTACAACTGCCTATAATTCTAGTCCCAGGAAATCGAGCCGGGCGGTAGTGGCGCACGCCTTTAATCCCAGCACTTGGGAGGCAGAGGCAGGCGGATCACTGTGAGTTCGAGGCCAGCCTGGTCTACAAAGTGAGTCCAGGACAGCCAAGGCTACACAGAGAAACTCTGTCTCAAAAAACCAAAAAAAAAAAAAAAAAAAAAAAGGAAGAAATCGAATGCCCTCTTTTGGTCTTAGATACACGCACACATGTAGAATGTGTGTACATATACATACACACACATGTACACACATATATACACACACATATACATACACACATACATATACATGCAAATATGCTTACATATTAAATTTATTGATTTATTTTTGGTTTTTCAAAACAAAGTTTCTCTGTGTAGCCTCGCTGTCCTGGAACTCACTCTGTAGACCAGGTTGGCCTCAAACTCAGAGGCCTGCCTCTGCCTCCTGAGTGCTGGGATTAAAGCTGTGTGCCACTACTGCCTGGCTATGTACTAAATTTAAATTTTTTTAAACGCAAGTTTAGTGACTCAGTGTGACTGAAGTGTGGGTGTAGGCAGCAGAGAGAATATCAAGAAAGCAAACAGAAGCTTGAGGCTTTTGCAAAGAAATATGAATTTGGTTTCCTATAAAAGGAAACCAGAAGCCAGGCGTGGTGACGCATACCTTTAATCCCAGCGCTTGGGAGGCAGAGGCAGGTGGATCGCTTCGAGTTCGAGGCCAGCCTGGTCTACAAAGTGAGTCTAGGACAGCCAAGGCTACACAGTGAAACCCTGTCTGGAGAAAAACAAACAAACAAGCCAGTTGCTAAGTCCTACTGAATGCTGGTTATTACGTTTGTTTGTTTGTTTGTTTGTTTGTTTTTTAAAAAATAGGACAAGGGCTCACACAACCCAGGCTAACCTCAAACTCATTGTGTAGCTGAACTTCTGAGCCCCCCTGCCTCTACCTCGCACATGCTGGGATTACAGCTTATCCTTGCCACACTAGGTTTAGCCCTCGTGCCCAATTCTATCAACTGAGCTACATCTCTGGCCATACAGCTAAGTTTTACGTAATTATTTTTTCTGTGTTGGGACTGGAACTCAGAGCCTCACACCCAGGGCCATTCTAAGGCAAGCTGTTGTCCAGGTCTATCCTCCAAGCCAAACAACTGCCACGTTGGGGGTGGGGGGGCGGGAGATAGCTGTGCCACCTGCAAAAGATCACACCAGATGGACCTGTTGACCTTTTCAATCCCTCCCAGAACGGCAGGCTGGGTCACATGACACTCTCCTGCTGTTCCATACCACCTGTTTTTGTTTTTTTAAAGATTTACTTATTTATTTATTTATTTATTACATATACATTGCTCTGCCTGCTTGTACCCCTGCAGGCCAGAAGAGGGGACCAGATCACATTCTAGATGGTTGTGAGCCACCATGTGGTTGCTGGGAATTGAACTCAAGACCTCTGGAAGAGCAGTCAGTGCTCTTAACCACTGAGCCATCCCTCCAGCCCCCTCCATACCACCTGTTCTGAGCAATACTATCCTAACTGCACGGCTTAGGGTACAGTCTAGAGCAGTGGTTCTCAACCTTCCTAATGCTGTGACTCTTTAATACAGTTCTTCATGCTGTGGGGACCCCAACCACAAATTATATTCATCGCTACTTCATAATGATAATTTTACTACTGTTTCAATTGTAATGAAATACCTGATATGCAACCCTGTGACCAGGTCCTGACATTTCTACGAGTTACAAAAGCCTAATGCTACTGACATCTAGTGGGCAGAGGACGGACCAAGGAAGACAGTATACCTTCTGCACACGATAACGCAAAACCTCCAGCGCAGGGCTAATTTAAATTAGATACTGAAGGAGAGAAAGAATTACCCTGCCTCGTTCGCATTTACGGGGCCTTTGAAATCTTAAGTGAGGCAGAAATTTTGAAAGAGGTGTGTGACAACTCTTGACTTTTGTTACTAAAACATCGCTGTATTGAGAGGGGCTGCAGAGAGCCTCAGTCTATCTCTGTCTCTCTCTGTCTCTGTCTCTCTGTTTCTCTCTCTCTCTCTCTCTCTCTCTCTCTCTCTCTCTCTCTCTCTCTCTCTCTCTCACACACACACACACACACACACACACACACACACACACACAACACACACACCCCACCCTGTTGTCGCTGTCAAGATCGCAGGGTTTGGCAGCCACCGGGAAGGAAGGCCTCACCTTCACGTCGTCTTTGAGCTCTGGCGCCAGGCTGAGCACTAGGAGGTAGTGGGCATAAGCAGTGCCGAAGTCCTGGGCGCCCAAACAGTGCTCAGCGCTCTGCAAGGATCGCGCCACCAGCCGGTCCCGGCCGGCCGCACCTGCGCCACCACCCCCTGCTCCCCGGCGGGACCTGGGCCTCGAGTTCGGCATGGCTGAGTCTCCGCTCGGAAGCCCACGAGGAAGACGCCCTTGTCCGGAAAAGAGTCTCCAAGCCCAGGACCCAAGGAAGCAAGAGAACACACAGAGGTTGGAGGAGATCACCTCCACAGAGTGGGGAGCTCCGCCTTCTCAGCAGCGGACGGAGCTGCGCGCGCACCGGGCGGCGGCGCGCTGTGATGACGTCACCCGGCGAGCCGCGCGCGCGCTCTCGGGGAAAGCGCCGGCACTGCTAACGCCGAGGAGTACATGGGATGTAAGCCCCTTCTGCTCCGCTGTCACGTTGCTTTGGCCGGCCAGGTTTCCCACCTTGTACAGTGTGCCGCTGCGAGTCTCAAGACTCTGCTCGCGTCAGGCGTGCGCGATGCTCCAGGCCTCTGGATCTCAGCGCACCACTCGTACTTGTGCAAAACGAAGTAAAAAACTCATTAAATTTGGCCATGGTGTAGTCTCTTAGCGTCAAGTATTCTCACAAGACCCAATGAGGCGGAACTTTGGATCACGCTCCATAAACGCGATCTCTCTGAGAACTACTTCAAGGTTGCACAAGTCACTGGGATGGGTACAGCGGAATCCGAATTTCCTAATCCCTGTTACATTAGTCAAGTGTTTCTCCTGCTCTTTAGTTTTGCTTGTGTGCTTTCCAAGCTATTCATATCCTCCTTATGTGGTGCTTTCTGAACTAAGCAATGTAGAATTTAACTATACAGCATTTCTCTAATAAGATGGAAAAACACAGAGAAAGCCTCTACACCTAATGGGACTGAGTAGAACATAAAGACCAGTAGACTTGGGGTAAGGGTTTTATTGTTCCAGCCCATGCTTTTCCTCTTTATCTAGCAATTCTTCCATAAGACATTGAGACAGACCCAAATGAAAGCATCAGACAAACTCCATTTTTAAAACGAAACTCCATTTTGTGTTAAACCTAGCCAAGGGCTGAATCCAGATTCCAGAAAAACCACAAAGTAGTCTTAGACAGAAAAATGTTCCCTAGCAACACAATCAGCTCACCTTGGGAAAGTCCAAATATACTCTCTGCTGGTCAAACTGACCAGCAAGTGGTCTGGCACATAGCAACAACCAATTAGGAGAAGCCAGGCCAAAGTTCCTAATGCCCCTGTGACTACTTCAACCAATCTTTTCTATAGGCCAACTTGCCCCTACACCTATTACCCAACCATGAAATGCCAAGGCTTGTAACTCCCTGCTTGCAGCTTTTCTGCCCAAGTGCCATCCAATCATATACTGTAAAACCCATTTCTGTGTCTAAAACCTATAAAAACCCCTCTCAACTGAGAGTTGAGGCTGCTTCCCTGCATCTGCTGTGTCAGTGCATTGGTGGGTGGCCCGGGGTTTGAACCTGCATTAAAGACTTCTTTGCCACTACATTTGGGCTCAGCTCTTGGGTGGTCTGTTTGGGGAGTCTCAAATTTTGGGCATAACACCAAATGTTCTCTTCCTGTCATAAGTCATGAGGTTGTTCTAACTATGCAATGAAATAGTTATAAAAACATTTTTACTTATACCTAGTTAATGCAATTCATTGTTACCATTATCTAGAATCATTTTGAAATTATCTGAAATTTTCAAAAAGTTATTACACCTGTAAACATTCAACCAAATATTTATGAAATTATTTGCATGATGGAAAAGCCAGAGGTGACAGACTGAAGCTGAGGAGGAGGGGGGGGCATCTCAGTCCTGCTTCCCAGGGACATCTGGGGCCATGCTGCCAGTGTTAATTTTCAACTTAACAATCCAGAATCACCTGGGAGACTGATTGGCCTTTGGTCATGTCTGCGGGTGGTTATCTCCAGCTGCGGTGGGTAACGCCGTTCTCCAGCTGAGCCCCTGGACTGTGTAACTGGAGAAAGGAAATGAGCCACAGTGTGTGTTCATCAGTCCCTGCCTCCTGACCGGGACAATGGAAGGACCAGCTACTGCATGCTGCTGCCGCCCGGCTTCCCTGCAGTCTTTCTCCCTTACATTGCTTTTGGCAGAGTCTTTGTTTTGTTTTGTTTTTTTAAGATTTATTTATTTTATTTATTGCATATGAGTGCTTTTTATCTGCCAAAGAGGGTATCAGATTACATTATAGATGGTTGTGAGCCACCATGTGGTTGCTGGAAACTGAACCCAGGACCTCTGGAAGAGCAGGCGGCGCTCTTGACCACTGAGCCATCTCTCCAGCCCCTTGGCAGAGTCTTTTATCACGGCAACCGGAAAAGAAACTGAGACAGCGAGCGGTGTTTGTTTGAACATTTGGTCCCTAGCCAGTGGTGCTGTTTGGGAAGATGGCGAAGCTTCCGGAGAGCAACTGGGCCACTGAGGTCCGGCCTTGGGGTTTCACAGGCTAGCCCCACTTGCCCTTCTTCTTGGCAATTCATGGAGATCAACTGCCTCTTGTTCTTGCCACCCTGCCTCCCTGGCTATAAAGGATCATGTTCCCTAAAACCGTATGCAGAAACGAACCCCTGCTCCCATAAGGTGCTTATGGTCAGGTGTTTCCATGACAACAAGACAAGTAAGTGATACAGGGAAGATCCGTCATTCTATTAGCACATGAGTCTCTGCTTACCTGAATTGCTTGACTTTGCAAACTATCTTGTCTTGTGGGCATGCTCTCCCCTTCCATGGGCAAGGTTTCTTACATTCTGTTTTTGTATCTGCTGGCTTCCAATGGCATGATCCAAGTACCTAAAACAACTACAGTACATGAATGATACTCAGAGAGGACACGTTTCCATGACAGAAACAGGGAAAGAACAATTTAATTTTCTGCAGGAAATGTTCCACTGCCACTTTTTCTCAGCCGTAGAATTTATTCAATATGTCCCACAAAGTACACTGGTTACTTTTTTTTTTCTTTTTATCATGAGTGTTGGCTAAGAGTGGGAGGAGCAGGACTGGAAAGAGACAGCTCAGTGGCTTAGAGAGTGTACTCCTCTTTCAGTGGACAAGGTCAGTTTCCAAAATCCATATCGGATGGTTTACAAACTCCTCTGAGTCTGGCTCTAGGGATGTGCTGGTTTAACTAGGAATGGCTCCATTGACTCATGTGTTTGATGCTTGGCACTACTAGGAGGTGTGGCCTTGTTGGAGGAAGTGTGTCACTGTGGGCTTTGAGGTCTCCTATGCTGAAGCTGTGCTCAGCGTGGCAGTGTCCGAGAATCCAGATGCAGAACTCTCAGCCCCTCCTCCAGCACCATGTCTGCCTGCTGCTGCCACGCTTCCCACCATGAGGATAATCAACTAAACTGTATGCCAGCCTCAATTAAATGTTTTCCTTGTAAGAGTTTCCGTGGGCATGGTGTCTCTACACAGCAATAAAACCCTAAAGAAGACAGGAGATCTGGGGCTCTGTCTCCATGAACAGACATCCACATAGCTAAAAGTAACAAAACTAAATCTTTTAAAAGAGAAACATGGAGCTGGGCAGTGGTGGTACACGTCTTTAATCCCAGCACTCAGGAGGCAGAGGCAAGTGGATCTCTGAGTTTCAGGTCAGCCTGGTCTACAAAGCAAGTCTTGGACAGCCAAGGCTACACAGAGAAACCCTATCTCAAAAACAAAACAAACAAAAATCCAAAACAAAAGAGAGAGAGAGAGAGAGAGAGAGAGAGAGAGAGAGAGAGAGAGAGACAGAGACAGAGACAGAGACACAGAGACAGAGACAGAGACAGAGACAGAGACGGAGAAGAGAGTAGGCAGACAGTACAGAAGGACAGAAAAAAATTAAAGAAGCCAGGTTTGGTTCTTTTGGGGGGCACTGGTTTTTCGAGACAGGGTTTCTCTGTGTAGCCTTGGCTTTTCTGGACTCACTTTGTAGACCAGGCTGGCCTCAAACTCACAGCAATCTGTCTGCCTCTGCCTCAAACTCACAGAGATCTGCCTGCCTCTGCCTCCTGAGTGCTGGGATTAAAGACAAGCACCACCACCGCTGGCCAGGTTTGGTCCTTTTTCTCATCACCTTTCAAATAAAGCTGTCAACAAAAAGGAAAATGATAGCCTTCCTGTTGCTTCTAAATTACTCAGATAACATGGGCTACCAGTTCTCACTACAGTAAGATATAAGTAAAATAAGTGTACCACAGATCATTTGTGCATCTTTATATAATACAGTTTGCAGGTACTATCTGAGGTCTTTTGCCAAAATAGGACTAACAAGGTAGAATGAATGCCTGGTTATCTAAGAAACCACAATGGAACTGAACATGGTGGTGTGCTCAGGATGTGAAGGAAAACAGGCCTCTGGGATCCAGGCCAGCCTGGTCTGCAGAGAAAGTTCCAGGACAACCAAGGCTACACAGAGAAACCCTGTCTCAAAAGAAAAGAAAAAAGAAAAGAAACCCAAATAAAAAAATAAATTTGACTACTCTATTGTGCGTTTATTCCATTCTGTCTTGTTTTGTTTTGTTTTAGACGTTTTCTCTGGGTAGCCTTGGCTGTCCTAGAACTCACTTTGTAGACCAGGCTGGCCTCAAATTCACTGAGATACACCTGTCTCTGTCTGTGCTGGGATTAAAGGCGTGCGCCACCACACCTGGCTGCAAGGTAACTTTTAATGTAGTTGTACTATTCTGCTGCATATTTGAAGTTCAATTATGAGTGCTTCCTTAGTATACATAAGTCCCCAGGTTCAATCCCCAGTGACACCAATATATACATACCATATGTGTAATGTGTATGTATATGTGCATGTGTATATGTATATTATGTTATAATATATACCATATGTATGTATTATAATATAAAATGTATATATTATATGTATTATTAGTTGTTGTATATAATACAATATTACATATTATATATCATCATATATAACACAACATTGTTTATATAATATATACATATTATGTATATATGCCTTTCACTGCTTCTAAGAACTCTTTGATTGTATGTTCTTTTTCACTCTTTTAGGGTCTAGAACAAAAGCCTCCTCTGCTAACACTAAGGCTGGATTAATGTGGTTGTCTTTCACCATATTCTGGTCAGTTTTTCAATGAACCACACAAGGTAAACAAAGAAATTAAGCCAGCTGAATAGTTCTTTTTTACAAAATATTTATTTATTAATTAATTTATTTATTTATTATGTATACAGTGCTCTGCCTGCATGTAAACCTGCATGCCAGAAGAGGGCATCAGATCACATTGTAGATGGTTGTGTGGGGCAGTGGTGGCACACGCCTTTGATCCCAGCACTCAGGAAGCAGAGGCAGGTGGATTGCTGTGAGTTTGAGGCCAGCCTGGTCTACAAAGTGAGTCCAGGACAGCCAAGGCTACACAGAGAAACCCTGTCTCAAAAAACCAAAATAAAGAAATACATTATAGATGGTTATGAGGCACCACGTGGGTGCTAGGAATTGAACTCAGGTCCTCTTGAAGAGCAGTCAGTCCTTTTAACTGCTGAGCCATTTCTCCTGCTCCCAACTGAAAAGTTCAAAGTCAACGTTGGAATGTGGATAGGGAAGGCGGGACAGACGTACGTATGTACAGACAGACGTTTCAAATGGGAAAGAGAGCTGTCATCAGAACTGGACTAGAAGCTAACCAGCTTTGTTCTGATAAAGAGTTTGTCTATTTTCTTATTTGTCTCCTGGGGTGTAGTAGCTTGGATGAGATGTCCCCTGTAATCCTGGACAGTTAAATGCCGCATCTCCAGTTGGTGGCGCTGTTTGCAGAGGCTTAGGAAGTGTGGCCTTGCTCCAAGAGTACACTACAGGAGGTGAGCGCTGAGAGCTTAAAATTTACGTTAATTCAAGATTGTTCTCTCTGTTTCCTGCTTAGCTTCCTACGCAAGTCACCATGCCTGTTGCCAGCTGCCTCCGTTTCATCACCACAGACTTTTTTTTTTTAATGTTCATTGGTGTTTGACTGCATGCATGTCTGTGTGAGGATGTCATGTCCCCTGGAACTGGAGTCACATACATGTGTGAGCTGCCATGTGGGTGCTGGCTATTGAACCCAGATCCTCTGGAAGAGCAGCCAGTGCTCTCAACCGCTGAGCCATCTCTCCAGTCCCTCATCATCATGGACTTTACTCCTCTGAAACAGTAAACCCAAATAAACTTTCTTCTCCAAATCCCCTTGCTCATGGTGTTTTATAAAAGCAATAAAAAATGAACTAATACATGAGGCATGGGCAGCAGAGCAAAGTGGCACACACCTGTAATCCCAGCACTCAGGAGGCAAAAGCAGGTGGATCGCTGTGAGTTCAGGGCCAGCCTGGTGAGTCCAAGACACCCAAGGCTACACAGAGAAACCCTGTCTAGAAAAAACAAAAATAAATAAATAACTAAATTCATTGTGTCAGTATGCCTGCTTATTTTGAGACGGGATCTCATGTGTTCCTGGCTGACTTAAAATGTACTGTGATCTTGAGCTTCGGGTCCCTCTGCATCTACCTCCCGAGTGCTGAGTCCCTCCATAGGCTTCTAACCAGCACAGGGGAGTCAAAGGCAGGGTTCTGTGTGTACTCTACCAGTGGAGCTGCATTATCATCATTTTGTTGTTATTGTTGTTGTTTTGGTTTCCTTATGGCAGGGTTTCTCTGTGTAGCCCTGGCTGTCCTAGACTCACTTTCTAGATCAGGCTGGCCTCGAACTCACAGCAATCCCCCTGCCTCTGCCTCCCGAGTGCTGGGATTAAAGGCGTGTGCCACCACAACCGGCTGGCTTCTACATCCTTAATCTCCTTGTAATGAAGAGTGTGCTAGACTAGCATCTCCCTTAAACTCACCCTGGAAGCTTAAAAACATGCCTAGAAGGGCTGGAGAGATGGCTCAGAGGTTAAGAGCACTGGCGGCTCTTCCGAAGGTCCTGAGTTCAATTCCCAGCACCCACCTATCTATAATGAGATCTAGCCAGGTGTGGTGGCATAGGCCTTTAATCCCAGCACTCTGGAAAAAAAAATCTGGTATCTTCTGGTGGGCAGGCACACATGCAGGCAGAACATTGTAAACATAATAAATAAATAAATCTGAACAAACAAACATGCTAAGAAGACACAACCCCAAGTCCATTAAACAGCACCTCTGGGATAGATTCCCAGACACTGGTATTTAAGTGCTCTTCAAATGATCTGAAATGCAAAGTTGAAAATAAGGCTCCAGTAGCCTAGAGTGGTGGTGCACACCTTTAATCCCAACACCCAAGGAGGCAGAGGCCTCTGGGATACTTTCTAGGGACTTGGGGAGATTGGAGGACCACATTTTGAGAACTGCAGACATGGAATGTGAGCTCTCTGAGAATGACGTGTTTGGTTTGTCCCATCACTGCTGTTGCTCCTCTCACAAGCCATCTGTGCTGGGTATACAATGCAATTAGGAAATTCAGCTTTTAGAAGTAAGTGGCTAAATCCTGGGATAGCACTGTATAGTGACAAGGATGGGACAAGAGACAAGGAACGACCCAGCCAAGGAGAATGCTTCTGCTACATTTTGTTTTGCGCTTTGTGTTTTGTTGAGACAGGGTTTTGCTGTGTAGCCTTGGCTGTCCTGGACTTGCTTTGTAGACCAGGCTGGCCTCGAACTCACATGATCCACCTGCCTCTGCCTCCCGAGTGCTGGGATTAAAGGCATGTGCCACCACGTCTGGGGCTTCTGGTACTCTTGTACCATTGGCACTTTGTATAGAAGTGTTCTGCAAACTGTAGGATAATTACCATCCCTGTACTCCACAGGCACCAAATCCTTGACACTATGACTCCTGAAAATAACCCGAACATCTCTCAGTGCCCACCAGAGGGCGCTCATTGCTGTGTCGTACATATTTGCTAAGAGGCACACTTTCTGATATGTGGTAGGACTTACTACAGAGATCAGGGTTTGAGAATCTGTGGTTAAACTCCCTTATCACATATGGGATCAAGAGCATTATTTCTTCTGGGTAAGGGTGGCAAGCCAAGAACAGACAACTGCATTGCTCAGAGAAATGTTACACTTAGAGCTAGCAAAATGGCTCAGTGGACAAAGGCTGATGACCGGATTTCAATACTTGGGACCCACCTGTACTTTGTTTCTGACCCCCACGCTTGTACATTGACATAGTCTACCCCACAAGTAAAGAAATGAATAAATAAGTGTTTAAAAATGTGAATAGCCAGGTGCGGTGGCTCATGTCTATAATCCCAGCACTCTGGGAGGCAGAAGCAGGCTATCTCTGTGAGTTTGAGGCTAGCCCAGTCTACAAAGTGATTCCAAGACAGCCAAGGCTACACAGAGAAACCCTGTCTCAAAAACCAAAACCTACCAAATAAATATGTTAAGCCTGGCAGTGGTGGGATACACCTTTAATCCCAGCACTTGGGAGACAGAGGCAGGCTGATCTTTGTGAGTTCAAGGCCAGCCTGGTCAACAAAGCAAGTTCCAGGACAGCCAGGGCTACACAGAGAAACCCTGTCTTGAAAATTAACAACAGCCAGGTGTGGTGGCACACACATTTAGTCCCAGCACTCAGGAGGCAGAGGCAGGAGCATCACTGTGAGTTCGAGATCAGCCTGGTCTACAAAGAGAGTCTAGGAGAGCTAGGGCTGCACAGAGAAACCCTGTCTTGAAAACAAAACAAAACAAAACAAAAACAAAAACAAAAACAAAAGAAAGAAAGAAAAAGAAAATTAACAACAACAAAAATTAAACTCAAAGATGCAACTGAAAGCTTTTTTTTTTTTAAATAAGGACCGCATTTGTTTTTATTTTGTTTTGAAAGAGGTAATGGAGAGGGTCTTGTTTTGTGCAGGCTGGCAGTTAGAGCGTTCATGGTTATCAAAAAAGGAAATAAAGGTCCAACCTGCTGCAAAGAGGAAGAAGAGAATCCAAGGTCACATGCTTAGAATTTAGGTGCTCAAGAAAGGGTGGTGCCCCTGCCTACTGTCCAGTCAACTGAAAGGACAGCAGGTTCCACCAGAGACAACTGAGGAAAGTGACTAGGACAATCTCCTGTCCTGCCGGACGTTTCATTCCAAGGTTTCCTGGATCTGACAAAGTGACACCAAAGTAATGGAAAGACAGGCAGCAGATGGGAGGGGCCAAAGACCAGAAGAGACCAGCAGACTGAGGCAGCACTGTTTCCTACAGTGACAATAAACCAGCAGCCGTCCCTCCTTGGTTGAGCCCATGACATTTTCAGGAGGTGCCCAGCGGCTCTCTGTAGGCTGTTCTTTCCCACAATAAAAGCTTTAGAGGATGCTCTTTTTGGCAAGTTGGAAGGACCCTGGCCTTTTCCCACTTGGCCCATGAAAGTGGTCCTCTCGTTCTTAGCAGAGATTAAGAGGGCAGAGCATAAGTAAGGACACCTGGTTTGGGCTTCTCTCTATGGGGTCTGGCTGGGTTGGGTGGGTCATGCAGCTCTTGCCCCGCCTCCCGCACTGCACCACTTGGCAGCATCAGTCAAGTTCCCTAGCATTTGGAAACATGCCGATGAGGTCAGGTAACCAGTTGTCTTTCCGTAACTTTGGATTCTAGGGATGCAAGGAAGACTATTAAGGGGAAGGAAGGGTCTGCAGAGCAGTCATTGAGCTGGTCAAGACTGCCAGTTTGCCTCAGTTTCTTTCTGTTCTATATATCGGTTTGCAGAACAAGGCCTTTTGTGCTTTTCTTTGGAATTTGTGTTTAAATGATTTCTGTTCTTCATTGTCTTGCAAGAAGACATCTTGTCTTGACTTTTGAGTATCTCGAACCATTTTTTCAAGATTCATTTGTTTATTTATTAATTATGTATACAGTGTACCTTAGGTCATATTATAGATGGTTGTGAACCATAATGTAGTTGCTGGGAATTGAACTCGGAACCTCTGGAAGAGCAGACAGTGCTCTTAACCACTGAGCCATCTCTCCAGCCCCTCGAACCATTTTTGAATCCTTCTATAAATGTTCCAGGAAGTTGGAGGCCCAAAGGCTTCTTGGTGAGTTCTCTTCCATGGCTGCAACAGGAAGTAATACTGTAGTTTAATGCTGTGTGGGCACCCCAGAGAAGTCCTGGCCTTGCTTGTACTTTCTGCAGCGAATTCACTCCAGTCTGAGGGACATTTTTGCATTATTTGTACTCTGCTGAGTTATTCAAATAAAGGATACGAAATAAGACAAGTGGCAGTGCCCTGCTGCCATCCTAGTGGTCTGGAGGCTGATGCAGGAGGATTGCAAATTTGAGCTCACTTTGGGTTACAAAGTGAGACCCTATCTTAAAAAGCTAAACCGTGGAAGGCCTGGAGAGCTGGGTCAGCAGGTAAGAGCAGCACACACTGCCCTTCCAGAGGACCAGACTTCAGTTCCTAGCACCTCTATCAGATGGCTCGCAAGCACCTGTAACTCCAGCTCCTAGGGGATCTGACACCTCTGGCCTCTGTGGCACCTGGATTTGCCTGCACGTACATTCCCCCTCCCCCCAGACACATACGCATAAGTTAAAAAAAAAAAAAGAAGCTGAAGGGAGTAAAAAGAATAAGTGGCAGTAAATACCCTGACGTTTGTTCCCAGAACAAGTTTGTGGCAGGGCACAGCAGGGGAAAGACTGCTAGAAGTGTTAGAACTCATCGGTGTTTTATATAAGGAAGAGAACCATGTCGGATTGGAAACAGCTGAGAAGAAACCGAAACATCTGCAGTGGGGGAAGAATGAGGTGGCCAGTTTGACTGACAGGAATGAGAAGGTCAGCGTCTGATTGCAGATCAAGGTGGGGATGGGAGTGCTCCCCCCGGAAAGCCAAGGTGGGGATGGGAGTGCTCCCCTGGAAAGCCACAGATGGGGATGGGAGTGCTCCCCACCCCACCCCCCCGTAAGCCACAGGTGAGGATGGGAGTGCTCCCCTGGAAAGCCACAGGTGGGGATAAGAGTGCTCCCCTGGAAAGCCATAGGTGGGGATGGGAGTGCTCCCCCCGGAAAGCCACAGGTGGGGATGGGAGTGCTCCCCTGGAAAGCCACAGGTGGGGATGGGAGTGCTCCTCCCAGAAAGCCACAGGTGGGGAATGGGAGTGCTCCCCCCGGAAAGCCACAGGCCTTTGACAGAAGCGCTGCATAAGGGGAGAGATGGTTAGAGTAGGGGCATGTGGTGTGTGTGTGTGTGTGTGTGTGTGTGTGTGTGTGGTGGGGGAGAGACTTGGACACAGCATGGGGGGTGGGCTGGAGGAGCTCCAGAGAGTCAGTGACTTATGTGGGAGATCAGGAGATCATCCACTCACTTCAATGGACTCTTTGTTCCAATGGCTTTTTAGTTCTTGCTTTTGTCATTCCTCCCCTCGTGTAGCGTGACCAGTGTCCTCTTTCAGAGCACTGTAAAGGACCGTGAGCTTTCCAGGCAGTGCCTGGTTTTAGGTGCTTGTAACACTTACGTTCCTGTGTGTTTAATGGAGAGTGCCTGGCCTGTAGGGAGAACAGCATCAGCCAGCAGCCCCAAGGCATTGGTGAGGTGCTCCGCAGCAAGCTCGGATGGTCTGGTTCAGTGTGAGCTGCCCACCCCCACTGTGTACAACGGGTCTGCCTGGGCTGGCATCTTTCTTTCTGTGTGCTGGGTTGGGGAAATCTCTTATGTTGCCCGTACATGTTATGCTGAGATTTGAGAGATTGGAAAGACAGTCAGCTCTCTGTGTGCACGTGAGTGTCAGTGGATCGCAGGAGGCTGACTGAAGTGGCGTGGAAGGTGCTGGAGCCCGTGAGGTGCTTGTGCAGAGGCTCCCACTGACCCAGGAGACACTTTCCCCTCCACTGGTCCCGATTTTGTCCAGGTGACTCAGACATAGGAACTTAGGGGATGGTTTTGGTTGATGTCACTTGCTTCTGGCTCAGTCCCGGCCCTAGGACATAGGCAGGAGAGGCCGGGCTTGTGGAAACCGAGAGCAGGCTGAGGAGCGCCATCCATTCTCTTGGTCTGGCAAGTTGTCTTATTGTTGAGCATTCCAAGGGCTGGGGATGTAGTTTAGTCCGTAGAGTGAGGTTTTGTCCCCAACACCAGTGAGTCAAGCTTAGTGGCATAGGCCGTAATCCCAGCACTTAAAAGATATAGGTAGGTGGATCAAAAGTTCCTGGTCATTCCCTGCTACACAGCAGGTTTTAGGCCAATGTGAGACACATAAAAGGGTGGGGATTCCAATTCTGGTGCAGGTGACTGACAGGAAGCCTGCTCGGGTGGGGGTGGCGGGTAGGAGGTTGCCTTTTGTCAAGAGGACCAAAAAGCCACTTTGGACCATGAGTGGAACCCATCTGAGAGTACTGAACTAATTACATCTGCGTTCATGGTGCAGTCAGTGTGGGCCATGGATTGTTTTAGGCCTGAGGCCACATCTGAATATTTGTTAAATCCTAGTAGGACAGTTTGTGTTGGTGTTCTCCTGTTTGTTTTGTCGGGATTGGTTTTGTAGATTTGTGCTAATGCGGCTACTAAGTGGAAATGAGAGCAGTATAGAAGTAAAGTATTTGAAAAGCTCATAAAATTACAAGTTATGCCAGGCGTCGTTATGCACGCCTTTAATCCCAGCCCTCGGGAGGCAGAGGCAAGTGGATCACTGTGAGTTGCAGGCTAGGCTGGTCTACAAAGCCAGTCCAGGATAGCCGAGGCTACACAGAGAAACCCTTGTCTCGAAAAAGAAAAGAAAGAAAGAAAAGAAAAAAAAGTTTAACTTTTCCCTGAATAGAAAAATGTTCATGCATGGTTTTTGTCCTGAAGGAAGAACTCACCAAGGACCCCCCCACCCCACCCCCATTTCGCACTGTGGTCAGGGCCTCGCCTGGGATAAGCCTTCAGCTTGCCCTGCCCTTGGAGTCTATTTCAGCAGCCTGGTCCATTGTAGGAAAGTAGGGTGGCTGGGAAAATAATTAGGATGGGGTTTGAGCTGGGAGAAGGGCAGACTGGCTAGGAAGGCTGTTCTCATCACAGGTGGTCTTTGATTCCTTTTAGAGTGGGTCCACCAGTGGCAGGGCATTGCTCCCTGGGAGTGTGGGCTGTTCGGTGAGCTGATGTCCTTGTGCTTTTGTGAACCGGCCACTCATCAGTCCCATTCCCTGGGGCTTCTTTACCTTTGCTTGTTTATTTGAGACGCAGTCAAGGTGAGCAGCCTGGCTGGCCTCTAGGCTATGACCTTTCCCCCAGCCTTGTGAGTGCTGGCTCCTCACAGGCTTTCCTCTGATGACCATGGCAGGGAGGGAGGGAGGGAGGGAGGACCTTGCTTTGCTTTTTGGTGTTTATTCTTTTTTTTTCTTTATTTTATTTTTTTAAATTTATGTGTGCTGGTGTGAGGGTATCAGATCTTGGAGTTACAGACAGTTGTGAGCTGCCATGTGGGTGCTGGGAATTGAACCCGGGTCCTTTAGAAGAGCAGGCAATGCTCTTAACAACTGGCCCATCTCTCCAGCCCCCTTGGTGTTTATTCTTTAAAGCAGCTGTTGAGCCAGGTGTTGGTGCTGCTGTGCTTTTCTTCCCAGCGCTCAGGAGGCAAGATTCACTCAGGTGACCCTTGAGTTTGAGGCCAGCCTGGCCTTCTTAGAGAGTTCCAGGACAGCTGGGGTTACCCTGTCTCAAAACAAAACAAAAGTAACCAGAACCGGCTGAAAGAATCAAACACAGACAGTGTGGCCTGTCAGTCCCGGTCCAAATGAAGCCACCTGGTAACAGCGGGCCCGGGTCCAGCTCAGTATAGTTGTGAACGTGTTTCATTAGGTTACTACAGGGGCTGGGTTGACACATGCAGAAGTGTTCAGAATAAACTCGAAGATAAAAACCAGGTTATATCATCTATAGGGCCTTTTTCTTCGGGTAAAGAGGAGCACTTAGCTAACTTTTTGGTACTCACTACTCCTAAACAATGTGTTTGCCCAAATCACTGTTACTGCTTAGCAAGAACATAGAACTGTCAGACTCTGGAAGGAACCACATTCTGACAACGCTGGAACGTTCTAGAAATAAAATAAGTAAAGCTCACTGATGCCTTGTGGGAACCCGATTCACAGTGATGTGAGTGTCAAGTCGGAGATGTCACAAAGGCTGTGGTTAGACCCCGAATGGACCGTGCCCAGCCGAGGTGCCAGCAGCCAGGTAAGGCTGTCCCCAGCTGCTGAAGGTTGAGATGGTGACACCAGTGACCAGAACATTAGATACTTCACATCACTGGGCTGTGCTTGGGGACATTAAGTCATTCTCTCTCATGCTGGAAGACCATAGCCCATTAGTGGCAGTATTTGTCTTTGCTAAAGGAATTTCACAGAGGAGAGAGAGCTGGAGACTTCTGGGAGAGAGCTTGTCCTGGGAGCTGTTGGGCAAGCCTGGCCTGCACCAGGTGTGTGCTCTTACTGTAAATCAAGGTTTGAATGAGTGCGGATGTGACCTTGTATAGATTCATCAACTTTACATCTGACCACACTTTAAGGTAACAGTGTCTTTTGTCATGTCCGAAGTCTCTTGTTAGAAATTTAAATGTGAAGACTGTGTCTTCTGGCATTCAGTGTCCTTCAACTTCGCCTTTGATTTTCTAAAAGCTTTTTTTTGTTGTTGTTTTTTAAAGGAAAATTGCTAAGTTGGCTTTTGTTTCAATTTTGGAGGAGGAGTGTTGAACTGCCCGGATTATTCTGAGTAAAAGTGTCTTGAATGTCTTACTTGATTCCTTTACAAATGAAACCTCGGGGACAAGGTTTATTTTTATTTATTTATTTATTTTTAAAGATTTATTTATTATGTATACAGATCTCATTATAGATGGTTGTGAGCCAATATATGGTTGCTGGGATTTGAACTCATGACCTTTGGAAGAGCAGTCAGTGCTCCTAACCTCTGAGCCATCTCTCCAGTCCCGACAAGGTTTATTTAAATGTACACTTAAAAAACTTTTCCTTGGGCTCAGTAGAACACATGTGACTTTTTGCAGAGGACGCAGGCTAGGTTCCCAGCGCCCACATGGTGGCTCACAACCATCTGAAACCTCAGTTCCAAGGGATCTAACATCGTCTTTTGATCTATGTGCACACCAGGCATGCACACGGCACACATATACACACAAAGACACACTCATACATTAAAACAAAAGAAAATCTAAAAAATCCAAACATTTCTTATTTAAATGTGCATGGTAATAGCTAATGGTTACTTATTGACTATCTGCTGTACTTGATGCTAACTCGTGACTATTATATATTAACACTTGTGCTGTGTTGTCATGACTTAGAGGCTAGGAAACAGTTTAGAGAGGTTTAGCTGCATATCCAAATGACAGTTGCGTGGAGGTGGGATGTAGCCGTGGCTTTGTCTGATTTCCCCAGCCCAGACCACAATTAACAAGGCATCCCAAAATAAGGGGATGTAACTCGTGTGTAACTGTGGTCTTTAGCAGGGAATGTTACAGTGATAAACCCTGGTTATCTGAAAGTGCACATTTAATAATCTATAGAATATCCTTATTAGCTCAGTACAGTGACGATGTAAATTTCAAATTGTGACCATTGTGGTCATTGTTGTAAATAAAATTGACAGTTTATAAGTGTAGATATTCAGAAATTATTTTGGTTCAAGATCCATTGCAAAGCACAGACTTCCACTCAAAATTCTTTTTTCTTCTCTTTATTTGCATCTTTCCCCTTTTTGTTCCTTCCTCTTTTTTTTATTTTTTATTTTTATTTTTTTTTTTGAGACAGGAATATCTTCTTTTTAGACAGAATTTCTATTATCTAGCCTTGGCTGTGCTGGAGCTCATTCTGTAGACCAGGCTGACCTCGAATCCACAGAGATCTGCTTGCCTCTGTCTTCCAAGTGCTGGGACTAAAGCCTTGCACAACCATAGCCAGATCCTCCTGTTTCTTATTTTACCTTTTAGTTGAGAAAATTTTAACACTTTTTTTTTTTAACTTCAAAATTTCAAAATAGACCCAAGGACATGGCTTTTTGGCAAAGTGCTACCTGGTGTGCGTGAGGTCCAGGGTTTAATCCCCAGCACTGGAAATAAAAGTTCAAAATGTTCCCGAAGTATAAAAAGACAAAGAACTTTATAATTGCCACCATATATTTGTCTTCCAGCTTCAAAAATAAATAAATAAACAGACGAATATATAAATAGGGGTTGGGGATTTAGCTCAGTGGTAGAGCATTTGACTAGCAAGCTCAAGGCCCTGGGTTTGGTCCTCGGCTCTGGGGAAAAAAAAAAGATAAAATAAATAAATACCAGCTGGTATTTATCTCCCTGAAAAGCAGAAACTAGCCAGGCGTGGTGGTGCATGCCTTTAATCCCAGCACTTGGGAGGCAGAGGCAGTTGGATCGCTGTGAGTTTGAGGCTAGCCTGGTCTACAAAGCAGTCCAGGATGGCCAAGATAACGTAGAGAAACCCCAGACGGGGACTCTCCATGCAGCTGTGGATGGCCTGAAGCGTTCTTTGTAGAGGAAGTTGTCCTTGAACTCACAGAGGTCCTCCTGCCTCTGCCTCCTGATCAAAGGTCGACACACTATGCTGGCCGCTAGACCTTTAGTAGTTTAATACCGCAATTCCGTCATACTTGCGTGATGGTCTTATACATAGATTCCATTTGGGAGATTTAGCTTACTGATAGTTTTGTTGTATTTTTGAACAATGAACAACATTCATACAGTTTTACTGTTTTTGCATCCTGTATCTGCTTTATATTTATGTATCCCAGCCCCAGGCCTTTACCTGTAGAGAACGTTCATTACAAAAGCCTTAGTGTGAGAAATTGCAAACACTACCTTTGCAAATGATCTGTAACTAATGAATCCATGGAGTTCTTAAGACTTTTGAGGCGGTCAGGCTCAGACCCTGGGCCTGTGTGTGTGCGCAGGGCTAGTGCTGTACTACTTAGGCACAGCTCTAGGACTAAATTGTGTTTTCCATATTTTGAGTTATTAGCCCAGTGCTATAAGCAGAGAAAACCAGTGTACATTTCATGACTTGAGAAATGACTGACTGGTCTGAACCAACAATAAAAAACCTTGAGAACTTTTTTTAAAAATTGAACTTGGACTTTGAGCATTAGAATGTAAAGGCAAAATGATAGTTGTGTTTCTTTTTTTTCTATATTTATTTATTTACTTATTATGTATACAGTGCTCTGCCTCCATGTACACCTGCAGGCCAGAAGAGATCATCAGATCACATTATAGATGCTTGTGAGCCACCATGTGGGTGCTGGGAATTGAACTCAGGACCTCTGGAAGAGCAGTCAGTGCCCTTAACCTCTGAGCCATCTCTCCAGCCCCTGTTAGTTGTGTTTCTAAACACCTTGTACATGAAAAACTTTAGCTTAGGTGGAAGGCGTGTGAGGGTGAGTCGCTCAGGTGGGAGGTGCGTGAGTGGGAGGCGAGTACAAACAGAAGCCAAGTAGAGAGCCAGGAAGATGACGGAGACAGGAGAAGGAAAAGGAGCCCCTCACCTGGAGCCCAGCTCAAGTCTCTTGCCTGCAGCAAAGCAAGAATTGCACGTAGCACAAGATAGAGGGTCTGTCTCCCTTCTTAGCTGTGAACCTGGAGCCCCTGTACGGCCTCAGTGCCTCCTGCGTCACGACATACCTAGTTTATCTCACTTATATATAATTTATCTTAAGGGAAAAAAAAAAAAAAAGAAGGGAGAAAGGGTTCCTCTGCACCTTTTTGAGATGTAACCTGAGAGTCACCAGAGTGGCACACGTAAATGGCTAGTATTGAGAGAGTTAATAAATTGCTTATCCGTGCCTCCTCCCCCTCGTTTTCTGTTCCCCACCTTTCTGCAGTCTCGTTTTCTGCAGTTCTCTTGGAGAAGCCCACACCCTTGCCAACCTTCTGTCCCCGAGTCACGTCTTAAGGCTTGGCGGGCGGCACATTACAGTAGTTCTACTGAGTCCCGCCTCTGCTTCGTAACCTCTCCACGGGCCTGCAATTTTTTTCCATGTTGAAGTCATGAGTCAGGGTCACTGCATGACTAGAGACGACCCTCAGGCTGCTGGAAATGGCTGCCGGGAGCCGCATCCCCTCACGGCTGATAGACCCATGGCCTACTCAGCTTGGTTTTCCAAATATGGGAACATAGTTCCTCGATTGGCCAAAGGACTGCTTCTGCATCAGCGCCCTTGTTCCTGAACAACCAGACAGAAACTTCTGGATGCTCACCTTCTGAGAAACAACCGGACAGAAACTTCGGATGCTCACCTTCCGAGGCAGGAGCCACGCCCATCTCAGCTGCCTCTGACCTAGCTAGGTTGGCCTCCCCGGTCCAACTAGAATTTCTTCCCTGTTTCCTGAGGAAGATAACTAATCCTGAGCCACTCGGTATTTCATCTCGGAGTGTGGTTCCTCCTCACTCACTGATTTGCTCACCCACAGGCACCTCTGCCCTTGGGTGCTGAAGCAATGCTGTCTGGGAGCAAGTGGTGTTGAGGTGGGTAGCTGGAGGACCTTGATTAGCTGGGGCGGTGTCCCCTCAGGCCTGCATGCAGGGTGTGTAATGGTTTCTAGACAATTGAGTGCTTTTTACTCAGGCTGTGAAGTTGGCGTCATCACATAGCAGCTGGTACTTAACTTAAGCCCTCAGCACCTAAGGTTTCTTTATTAGTCAGAACTCTCATTGGTTGGTCATTCATTCATTCATTCATTGATTCGCTGGCACTCACTGTGTGGGTCAGGCTGGCCTCATCGGTCCCCCTGCCTAAGCCCCCTCACTACCTTGGCTGCAGGGGGCCCTTCTGAGCCTGGTGAGTGGTAGTATTTAGTGCTCACATCAAACATTAAAAAAAAAAAACTTTGGGTAACTGTTTATAATCATTATTAAGAGAACTCGGTCTAGCCAAGTGTGGTGGTGTAAGCCTTTATTTAATTCCAGGACTTGGATGGCAGAGGCGGGAGGATCACTTCGATGAAGAGGCTGGTCTGGTCTACACTGTGAGTTCCAGGCCAGCCAGAGATGCATAGTGAGACCCCAGCTCAACAACAACAAACTGTCCTAAATTACCAACAAAGACGATGACATGGTCATGGGCTTGTTTTTTCTTTTAAGCTGACAACGTTTTGAAGTGTAGAGCTGAATACAGGCCTCTCATTGATTAAATAGGAAAGCCCAGCTGAAGGGATTTCTGCCTAGTCACAGGTGACGGTCACACACTGAACCCCCTGTATAGCGCCAGCGCCTTCTGGTTTTCAGATTATATGGTCGCTGCAGCCTGTCTAGCAGCCACTGTACAATCTCGTTCTATCAAAGGGAGGAGAAGAAAAAAAAACCAAAACCAAAAAAGAACTTGGAGTGGGGCATGGTGGCGCACGCCTTTAATCCCAGCACTCGGGAGGCAGAGGCAGGCGGATTGCTGTAAGTTCGAGGCCAGCCTGGTCTACAAAGTGAATCCAGGATAGTCAAGGCTACACAGAGAAACCCTGTCTCGAAAAACCAAAAAAAACAAAAACAAAAACAAAAACAAAAAACCAACCCCCCCCCAAAAAAAAAAAAAAGGAAAAAAAGAACTTGCAAGATTTGAGGATAAAGCCTAAAGTGCCTGGGAATGGAGTACCATGGGCATGTTAATATAATTATTTGAGAATCTGACCGATAGTACTTTTGTCACTGTGACAGATGGCTTTGCTGTGTTTTGTGACATTCAGGTCAAAGGCAGCAGAGGTATTAAGTCACAAGTCACAGTGACAGAAGCCAGCTTTGCTCGCTGTGTGGCCTCAGGCAAGTTGCCTGGTCTTCCTCTTCTGTAGTATACGGACGGTAGGTAAAGTGAACGGATTCGATCCGTGCAGCGTTTTAGTCTTCTTTTTTAACTTTTGGGAAAAGTAGTGAACTTGGTATGTGTTGCCAGTATAAAAAAGTTTAAGGGTCGGGCGTGGTGGCGCACGCCTTAATCCCAGCACTTGGGAGGCAGAGGCAGGCAGATCGCTGTGAGTTCGAGGCCAGCTTGGTCTACAAAGCGAGACCAGGACAGCTAAGGCTACACAGAGAAACCCTGTCTCAAAAACCCAAAAAAGTTTAAAAGCGGGCTAGAGAGATGGCTCAGAGGTTAAGAGCACTGCCTGTTCTTCCAAAGGTCCTGAGTTCAATTCCCAGCAACCACATGGTGACTCACAGCTATCTATAATGAGATCTGGTGCTCTCTTCTGGTGTGCAGGGGTACGTGCAAGCAAAAAAACTGTAAACTTAATAAATAAATAAATCTTTTTTAAAAAGTTTAAAAGCTCGTTTATCCTATGTATTTGTGTCGATAGGGGAGAGGTGTCACCTGGCGTTGCTGAGGCCTGCTGGTGCCACCTCCTTGCTAGAGGAGACTTTACACACAAGGTAGAGTTCCAGTGATGCTTACTGAAATTATCTAAAAGGTCACTTCATTTATGTTGAAGTATAGAATGCTCTGCCGTAGTTAACAGGACTGATTGGTTCCAGGGCATGAAAGGAGACAGCAGAGACACAGAGCTTCCTAACCAGAATCTGGATCCTGAAATATTTAGAGTGCTGACAAGGTTCCAAGTGGAAAATTCTACATTATGAAACTTTTTTTTCTGCATAAAATTATTTAAAATTGTCTTCTGCACACATGCATAGGTTTTTTGTTTTTGTTTTTTTTAAATATGGAACTAATGAATTTGGTGTATTTTTTTAAAGATTTATTTATTTATTATGTATACAATGCACATCAGATCACATTATAGATGGTTGTGAGCCACCATGTGGTTGCTGGGAATTGAACTCATGACCTGTGGAAGAGCAGTCAGTGCTCTTAACCTCTGAGCCATCTCTCCAGCCCCGAATTTGGTGTTTTGAGTTGGGTCTCAACCCAAATCTAAAAATCCTGAAACATTTTTGGTCCTATTTATTTATTTATTTATTTATTTATTATTTAGAGACACAGTTTCTCTGTCCTGGAACTTTCTTTGTAGACCAAGCGTTTTGAACAGGGCCACCCACTCATTCTGCAGTAACTCAGAAGACCAGAGGAGGGCTAGGGGGTTCTGCTGAGTGGGGAAGAGGAATTCTTCAGGTAAAGGGCGAGTGTGGCTGCCTGTTCCTGAGTGGCTGTGGGAGCGAGGCTGCAGACAGGTCAGGGCGTCTGTGAGGGCATGTGGGGTAGGTGAAGGCAGAGGGAAGTTTTGAGCAGGGCACTGACAACATATGCATTCAGTCCTCTGTCTGTGAGACCAAGGATGGAGTTTGGCTGGAGGTCAAACCTGGGACAGGATTAGTGGCAGGAGGAGTGCCCCAGTTTAGGGGTTGGTGACTGGGTGTGGGGATCCAGGCGAGGTGAGGTCTTTGGTTCCGGGCTGTGGGCGGCGAGTTCTGGCTGCTGGCAGAGGAACAGTCTTGGCAGGAAGGATGGTGGGTTTTAGTTGTTTTGTGTTGAGATGGTTGTGTGTTTCGGGGAGAGAGAGCAGAGCTAATGAGTCTAGAGATACTAGAGTTGGAGACAGGAAATGATGCTGGGAGCCTACCGCGGAATCTGGGAGAACGACAGTATTGGTTCAGGGCAGACCCTGAGGCCCCTGCCTTGAGTGTTGTAGCTATTTTATCATCGCCGTGAAAAAAAACTCTGACAAAAGCAACTTACAGGAGAAAGGGTTTATTTTGGGTCACAGTTCCAGAGGGACCCAGTCCGTCAGGGTCAGGAAGACATGGCAGCAGGCAGTAGGGAGCAGGAGGCTGGCCGGCCATGTTACATCTATACTTAGGGACAGAGTGAAGAAGAAGTGCGACAGGCTGTAAAGTCTCAAGGGCCATCCCAGTGGCTTTGTTCAGCAAGGCCCTTTTATTTATTTATTTATTTATTTATTTACTTATTTACTTATTTATTTTTATTTTTATTTTTTTAGCAAGGCCCTTTTATTTATTTATTTATTTATATTTTTATTTTTTTAGCAAGGCCCTTTTAAAGGTACCTCAGCCTTGGCAAATGGTGTCAGTAGTTTGGGACCAAGTGTTCAGACATATGACCCTGTGGAGGACATCATGCATTTAAACTACATTATCGTAGGAGGAAGTTTAGGAAGGGCAATAGAGGGGTCACACTTAGAGACAATGGGGTGAGGAGTAAATGAATAGGAATGAGGAAGCAGATGAATTTGGAGAGAGTCACAGACGCCAGGCGAGAACAGCCAAGGCCGGACTTCAGAGTTCAGGTGTCATTTCACTAGTAAGATGGGGACTTTTGGGGAGTCTAGGTGAGCCTAGGTGCCTGAGCAGGAGTGGAGAGCAGGATTCTTGGAGACAAGGACATCAGGTATCCTGACATACTGCTCTTTGCCACACCCCCTCAAGGCAAAGTCTCTCCTTGAGATAACAGTGCTCTTCCTGTCTCTGCTCCCCGTAGTCCCCATGACAGGCATGTGGTGCCACATCTGGCTTTTTACAAGGGTATGGGGGATTTGAACTCAGGCCCCCATGTTCTCACAGACAGCCTTCTACCCACCGAGCAAGTCGTTACGTCATCTCTCCATCCCCCGAAGGCAACTTATAACGAGGGAAGGTTTGTTAAGGCTTATGGTTTCAGTCCATAGCCACTAGCCCTGAGGTAGGAGTGTGAGGGGGAGGAGCCTTCCTCCTTTTCTCCTGAGGTCATGCTGCCGTCTTTTGAGAATCCTTTCATCAGCTTTCGTGTTGAGTGTGCTGCGTGGCATCTGAAGTGAGGACTGGGGAGAACGGAGAGCCCGAATAGCTGTTATGTAAACTCTGGGCTCCTTTAAGGTTGCCACTTGTCGTCATGGCTGTCTAAAGGGCTTGTATGGCTACGCAGCTTAGCCACACGTGAAGAGACCGGATGTACCCTGTAGCCACAGTTAACAGGGCTTTGTTTGTTGTAACACTGTTGAGTGCCTTTTTGGCAAGTGCCTACCTGCTTTATCCCGACCCTTGTAAAACCAAAAAGGATCTAAAGAAATGCTTTGGTGTCTAGAAAACAGAGGCGAGCTTGCGAAAGAATTTTGAATTGTTGTGGTTTGAAATTTAAGTTCCAAACCTTAAGACTGAGTGTCGTTTTGAGTGGAAACACCTAAGTTTAATACACGAAGTGAGGACAGAGTGGGGAGTTGGTACCACAGTGGAAGGCAGCGCAAGCGTCGCTGTGCATGCGACAGTGCAGGAGGGTCGGTGACAGTGAAAGGCACAGTGCATGCGACAATGCAGGAGGGTCGGTGACAGTGAAAGACCGCTGTGCATGCGACAGTGCAGGAGGGTCGGTGACAGTGAAAGGCGCTGTGCATGCGACAGTGCAGGAGGGTCGGTGACAGTGAAAGGCGCTGTGCATGCGACAGTGCAGGAGGGTCGGTGACAGTGAAAGGCGCTGTGCATGCGACAGTGCAGGAGGGTCGGTGACAGTGAAAGGCACAGTGCATGCGACAATGCAGGAGGGTCGGTGACAGTGAAAGGCGCTGTGCATGCGACAGTGCAGGAGGGTCGGTGACAGTGAAAGGCACAGTGCATGCGACAATGCAGGAGGGTTGGTGACAGTGAAAGACCGCTGTGCATGTGACAGTGCAGGAGGGTCGGTGACAGTGAAAGGCGCTGTGCATGCGACAGTGCAGGAGGGTCGGTGACAGTGAAAGGCGCTGTGCATGCGACAGTGCAGGAGGGTCGGTGACAGTGAAAGGCGCGGGTCGGCTTGGCCAGCTTGTGGCCTCTGTTTGATAAGTATGCTCGGACTTTTCAAGTTTATATTAGAAAGAAAAGTTAGAATAACATGGAACCCATGGGTGCTATCGACGGCCTTCACTGGAAGGCTGCTCGTCTAGCGTTCACTGTGTCCAGCACTGCATGAAAAATAGGATGTGTTGGCATTCCAGAGCTGAGGTTGCGGGGGGCGGCGGTCAGAAGTTCAAGGTCAGCCTTGTCTGTGTAGTACATTTGAGACCAGGCTGGGCTGCTTTTAAAGTCAAGACAGGATTCCTCAATGTAGCCTTGGCTGTCCTGAACTTGCTTTGTCGAACAGGCTGGCCTTGAACTCAGAGATCCACCTGCCTCTGCCTCTCTGAATGCTGGGATTACAGGCATGTGTCACTGCACCTGGCTCATAAATCATTGTTTATACAGGTATAGAATAAAAATAAGCAATACTGTGTAGTGTATGTGTACGCAGAATTCTGCCCCAAATAGCTGCTTTCTAGTTCATTCATTCTCGGAATAAGAGTTTTAAAAAGTTAGCCAGTGATGGAAGCAGTGAGGAGTTGGGATGTTTTAGGGTAAGTATTATTCCTAATATTTTTGGCTTTCCTGCTCTTGGCTGGATCCCCTCTCTTTGGCATGCTGAGCTCATCCTCATCCTCTTTCCTGCCCAGTGAGGCTGACTTTGGTCCCCAGCAGCAGGTTCCCTCATCCTCCGGCTTCTGCAGGGCAGGAGTGGGTGGGAAAGGGGGGAGAATTAACTGTCTCCACTCCCCCTGGAGGGCGCGTCCACGTACAGCTCTGTGCTGACGGTCTTGCCCACAGCCTGTCTAACTCCACAGTCTAGAGACTCATTACAGAATTATCCCAAACGGCTTCTGTGCTCCTCATTGACACCTGCTGTAAGTGGTCCCTCTGTTGAACTCTTCCTTGACGCACTTGACTTAATTTATCATGTGTTTTTAGCGGAAACCCTGGCTAGATTAGTCAGAAATCATGCTTGATGCTGTGTGGCAACCAGTGTTCACTCAAAAACTGTTGTTTGGCAGTAACAAAAAAGTGTGACTGTTTGTCTTTACCCTGCAGATACCCTGAGAAGCCTGAGAGGACTGTGCCTCTGGTGTCTCTAGACTCTTCTTTAAGGCTATGTGGCCTCAGTTTTATTAATGAGGAATGGAGAGAAAGCAAGCAACTCTGACAGATTGGCTCAAGTTGGCCCTGTATCCTCCAACTGTAGTGTGGAAGGGGAGGGGGGATTGGAGAGGGAGTCGGAGAGAGAGATGCAAGTAAGTCTGGTTTTCTTTCTTTCTTTCTTTCTTTCTTTCTTTCTTTCTTTCTTTCTTTCTTTCTTTCTTTCTTCCTCCGAGACAGGGTTTCTCTGTGTAGCCCTAGCTGTCCTAGAACTCTCTTTGCAGACCAGGCTGGCCTTGAACTCACACAGATCCGACTGCCTCTACCTCCTGAGTACTGTCTGTAGTCTGGTTTTCGAGTTTAATATTTTAGCTCACGCCAGGCGGTGGTGGCGCATGCCTTTAATCCCAGCACTCGGGAGGCACAGGCAGGTGGATCGCTGTGAGTTCAAGGCCAGCCTGGTCTACACAGTGGGTTCTGGGACAGCCGGAGCTGTTACACAGAGAAACCCTGTCTCCAAAAACAAAAACAAAACAAAATATTTTAGCTCACAAATTACAAGATGGATTGGACAGACCCATAAAATTTAGGGCCTCTGGCATTCCTATCAAAACAACCTCACCAGGGTGCACAGGGCGCAGAGAACAGTTGGTGTCGTGGCCGAGAAGCAAAAGACAAAGAGGAAGGGGGCGCTTGAGAGCACGCCCCAGAGACCCGAGGACCAGCCGCCATTCCCAGTGGAACCATCCTAGAGGCCAAGGCCTTCAACACACAGGCCTTCGGGGTGCGTTCACCACTCAGCTATCCTGGCTTACACCCAGGGCCAAGTCCGCCCCAGACTAATGGAGTCCTTTGACTATTTTCCGTGCTGAACTTGGGTCATTTTGTATCAGGTCTGTTGCCTTTTTGCCACTGTAACCACTTTCCCTCTTTCAGTAGCAGCTACAACCACAAGAAGTGGCCCCGAAAGCAGCACAGAAGCAGTAACACTTCTTTTACGAATGCTTTTCTCTGGCACCACTTAGGGAAATAAAGCTTAGAGAGGAGTTGGATGCCTCTCTAAGCAACACGTGAAAAATCCACTCCCACGCCCCTCCCTTCTAAGTCTCTTGAGTTCTTTGCTCTAGAGCTCCCAGTAACCACACAGCAGCTCACCACCATTCATAACTGCAGTTCCAGGGACTCCGATACCCATGGGCAGCAGGCACAGGCAGGATGCACAACAGTCATGCAGACAACACACCCCCACACATAAGAAATAAAATCAAATAACTCCTCCCCTCTACGTTACGTGAAGGAAATGTCAGGTCTTGACTTTCCATGCGGAGACACCTGCTCCAGTTAGCGTGGCTTGCTGGAGTCAGGGAAGAGGGTACTGGGAGGGTCAATTGGTTATTGTCACATGGCTGTGACCACGAAGCCTGCTGGAACTGAGGTCAGGAGGAAAGGCTTACTTTGGTTCATGAGGGTTTCTCTCCATCCGGGTACAGAAGGCATGGTAGGATAGTTTAGTTTTTGGCATCAGAAATGTGTGGTGGGAACCCCAAAATGCAGGCAGAAGTCAGCATTGGGTAAAACCTTCAAAGACCCTCCCTGTGACCTGCTTTTACCGGGGAGACTCTACTTCCTACAGGCTCCACGAGTTCCCAACAAATACCGCCACCAGCCAGGAGCCAAACACCCAAAACTGACATCAGACTCAAAGCAGGACAGAGGCTTACACCTGCAATGGAATACTTTAGCCTGAGGTAACACCTGCCATTTGCACTAGATCCAGTGGCCTGAACCACACAGCACAGCACAGTCCCTTCGGGAAAGAACCGCATATTCTGGGAAACCGCACCTGGGGTGATTGTACAGGAGCACAAGGAGTGGCGCTACTAGGAGGTGTGGCCTTGTTGGAGTAGGTGTGGCCTTGTTGGAGGAAGTGTGTCACTAGGGGTGGGTATCAGAAGCTCAAGCCGGTTTTCTCCTCACTGCCTGCCCTCACAGGTAGAACTCTCAGCTCCCTCTCAGGCACCACGTCTGCCTGCACGCTACAATACTTCCTGTTATGACAATTATGGACTAAACCTCTGAAACTGTGAACCAGCCCTCAATTAAATGTTTTCTTTTGTAAGAGTTGCCCGTGAGAGCTAGACATGGTGGTACACACCTTTAATCTCAGCACTTGGGAAGGCAGAGGCAGGCGGATCGCTGTGAGTTTGGGGCCAGCCTGGTCTACAAAACGAGTCCAGGACAGTCGGGGCTACACAGAGAAATCCTGTCTCAAAAAAAAAAAAAAAAAAAAAGTTGCCATGGTTATGGTGTTTCCTCGCAGCACCTATGAAAAGTGGAGCTGCGCAGTGACAAAGGGCCACAGTATCACAGATACTCACGGACCCTGTCGGGGAGCACAGAGTTCCTGGGGCATGCCACCTGGAGGATTGGAACAGCCACGGTTTATGCTCTTCGGCTGTTTCTTTTTCTCTCTTCCAGCTTGTATGTAATGTCAGCCTGCAGTGACTGACATTTTAAGTCAGTCTGTATCAGTTCCCAACAAGTCACAAGTTTATTCATTTGCTTGCGCGTTGTTATATGCTACTTTTTGGGTCTGCCAGGGTTGCCCTATAATGAAATGTTGGTGAGTGTGCCCAGTTGTATGGTTTAGTTACCATAAAAGCACTGTTTATAATGGGCAGTTCAGGATGCCTAATCACTTATTGTCCCCAAGTCTGATGTTTCCCTTCTCTCGGGACCCAGCAGCGAAGTTAAGGACAGCTTTTCAAATAAGAATAGTGACAATGTGGCCTTCTTCCAAGCCTGCTCCCAAAGCCAGCAGTGCTTTCTCTGTGGTTTGGCAGTCTACAAGCAGCACTTATGCAGCATGCACACCCACTGAACTTACGTGGGCTGGGTCAGACACTACAGTGTCTCTTTGCGTCAGGGCTCATTGAAAGCAGGCCTGTCATGTGGCTTTATAGCTCAGTGCAAAGCACCCAAGCTGATGAGAACGTGGTCTCTGTTCTGAAGCCCGCCACCTGCTATATCTCTTTATGGTAGATTGTGGGAGGTGCTGCTACTTGCCTTTCTCCATAGAAAGGATTTCCCAGGGTTCCCCAGACTCCTGGACTACTGGAAACATCCGAGAGGTCGGGCCCTGGGCTTTTATAGCATTTATTTCCTATCATCTTTAAGTGTTGTTATTATTGCTATTCTAATTATGGTCATATGTGCACATGAGTTGCCCACAGAGTCCAGAAGAGAGAGTTAGTTCCTCTGTCCCTGCAATTATTAAGCTGGGGACTGAACTCTGGCCTCTGCAAGAGCATGCACTCTTAAGCACTGAGTCAGTCACCTGTCACGTGCCAGGCCCATCAGTCTTTTACTGTTTGAACAGCACATTCTAAGCAGATGCAGGTGTCACCCTCCCTGCTGGCAAGGCTTTACAGCAGCAGCAATTACTACAACACAAACATTTTGGGGCTTTCTGAACTGAACTGCTGGAGGTGTGATCTACACACACTGCTTGGATTAGCAGTATCAGCAGAGCGGAACATTCTGCCGCACAACAAGAATTGTATAGTTGGACCCAGGTACAGTTCCCAGCACCCACACAGCAGCCCACAACTGTCCGTAACTCCAGTTCCAGACTGGGTCTGACACCTCTCACAGACATAAATGTAGACAAAACATCAATTCACATGAAATCAAAATAAATACAAATTAAAAAAAAAAAAAAAAGAATGGCCTGGTGGGTTTTGTGGCCTTTTGGCTCCCACAGGTGGCTGGGGTCAGGCCCTTGCATCTCATTGTGCTTTTTGGGGTCCAGGCTGCTGGTCCACTAGGTGTCAGGAACTCTTCTTCTGGCTTTCTGGACTCCAGCAATGAGAAGAAGCCCAAAGAGTCTACACCAAGAATCCTCACCAACACATGGAGACTTCCTGATGCTCAAGCTTGCTGTAGGCTGCACCTCTGGAGACTCGCAGGTCATTGCCGCATGGTGCACTTGAATCCCGATGGGATTTGCCTTTATTTGCCTGTCCTTTCCAGTCTCACAGTTCATCTGTCTGGGCAGAGTGAGAGCCCTGCAGAGTACACAGAGTACACAGTTCCTTAATGCTCTTGTCTGTGTAGCTGCCACCAAACACAGAGGAAGAAGCCTTTCTCCACAGGCCCGTATTGGCTAGCTCAATCCATCCATCCGTCGTATGGAAGGATTTTTAAAGGCCCCGGGACATGGCGTTCCTTTCAGAGTACCCGTCCCTCCCTTCATTACTGAAATCTCTTGGGTGACACAAGACACTCTGTTGCTTTTCTTGTGAGGAAACTGGAGAACCTGAGAATCATCAACTGGATGACTCTGGTAACACATCTTTGCGAATAAGAGTAAGGGCGATTGAAATATTCATGTAAATGTTGATCTCAGTGGTTTAAATGAGGATCTTATAAAGTGAACCCATTGATCCCTCCCTCCTCCCCCCACCTGATCCCTCCTGCTCTCATCCCCACCCCCATCCATTCTATTTCCCCTTCACAGTGATTCTCATGTGGCCTTCCTTGTTACTTAGCTTCTTCGGGTCTATGGATTATAGCATGGTTGTCCTGTACTTCATGGCTAATAGCCACTTAGAAGTGAGCATATATCAAGCGTGTCTTTCTGGGTCTGGGATATTTCATTCAGGATGATCTTTTCTAGTTCCACCTATTTGCTGACCAATTTCATAATGTCCTTGTTTTTAACAGCTGGGTTCTATTCCATTGTGTAAATGTACCACAGCTTCTTTATCCATTCTTGGGTTGAGGGACGTGTAGGAACCTACCTTTGACACTGCCTGGAGGGCCAAGAACCAGAGGCTAGATAGCCCAGAGACCTAGGATAGCACCAAATACAACTGGGGGAGGGGGAAGGGAAGGAAAAGACAAGATAAGAAAGACATTTCTTTGCTGAGGATATTGAGGGGGAAATGAGAATTTCTCCATTAGGAACTTGCTAAGCAGAGGCAAAGATGTAGCTACCCAGGAGAGAGTTAGAAGAGTTCACGGAAAGCAGAAGAGAACAAAGGCAAGGCCAGGACCTCCAGCCTCTGTGGACCTAGTGACACAAGTGAGGTCTTCATCTTCATCCTTTGGCTTTCCAGACCCTTGTTCTCTCTCTGGATTCACTGCAGAGCCCTTTAAACTCAGTGGATCTTGCTTTTAAACCATCAACTGTGGGGTACACAGCTTTAATGCTAGCACTGGGGAGGCAGAGACAGGTGGATGCCTGTGAGTTCCAATCGGATCTTGACAGGGAGACTCTGTCAAGAAAGAAAAGGAAGCAAGGAAGAAAGGAAGAAAGGAATTGAAGGAGGGAAGGAAGGAAGGGAAGGGAATGAAGGAGGGAAAGGGAGGAAGGGAAGGAGGGAAGATAGGACAGAAGGAAGGAAGGAAAGAAGGAAGGCAGGGAGGAAAGGAGGGAAGAAAGGAAGTGAAGGAATGAAGGAAAGGAAGAAAGGAAAGAATGAAGGAGGGAAAGAAGGAAGGGAAGAAGGGAAGGAAGAAAGGAGAGAAGTAGGACATCTTCAAAATAAAGCAGCATCTTTATGAGTGAACAAGTTTAAATGAAAAACTCACTGTTTCTAATTTCTCTGTGTAGAAGTTTCATCAAAAATGAATTCCAGCTCACAAACATGTGCAGTCATGTCTGCATTTGACTTGTCTTTTCATTGCCTTCATAATACTATTTTTTGTTGTTTCTTTTGGTTTTATTTTTTTTTAAGACAGGGGTCTCTCTGTGTAGCCTTGGCTGTTCTGGACTTGCTTTCTAGACCAGGTTGACCTTGAACTCACAGAGATCCACCTGCCTCTGCCTCCTGAGTGCTGAGAATACAGGCACGCACCACCACTGCCCAGCTAATAGTGGTTCTTAATGGTTCAAGGATTTTAGTTTTTTCTGGGGGAACTCACAGTATAAGAAACACAAACAAACATTCAGGTTAATGGCAATAGCGAAACATAAAGGATGGTGCTACTAGAGTACCAAAATAGATTTCAGAAATTAAGTCAAGACTGGTTTCCTATGAGAAAGAATAGGGAAGACAGCTGTAGGCAACAATAAGAGCGTGGCTGGACACGCAGAAACAAGCCATGCTAGACAGCCTGTTTAAAAAGACTGTCGTTGGCCAAGAAATAGTGATATAGTGATATCTAGTTGTAAAGCAGGAGTTTTCTCTTGTTCTCGGAACTTTAACAGTATGCCAGGATACGCATATGCCAGGATAGTGATCAGGAATTTCCCTAAGACCAATTATCTTAATTTAAAGTTGGCGTAGACCAAACAAAAGTCCTACAACCTCTTTAAGGAAAGTTGCAAAACGGAGATCAGGACAGCATGGGGCAAAGACTGCAGACATCAGAGTCCACGCTCGGGGTTACAGAGGAAAACGATATATGATTCGTCTGATCTCGGTGAGACTCTGGCCCATGCCTTGGCCCACCTGCCTTATAGGCAGAATTCCCCTGGTTGAAGGTGATGGCAAATATTTCAACAACCAAGCAGAGTCCATGGTCAGAGAAAACAATTGTGTTGCTTAGTAGGCCAATATTTGAGTGAATTAATCACTTGAAGTTTTTCTCATCTGTGAAATTTTTCTCATCTGTTGAGTTTTCAGTACTTTTAAGTGTTACTTCAGAAAATCACAAGATAGCCCCTGTTCGTGTGTTTAATCGGGACACAGATGTTTGCTTGCTCCCTTGATTTAGAAACACTTTAAGGTTCCATTTGCCACTTGTTTGATCTGTAAACCTTTACAGCTAAAAGCATTCCGAGTCAGAAAGCTGGCCTTTTGAAACTTAAATCATTAAGGCTTTTTCCCCCAAATGTGAACATTTCATATTGTCACTTTCAAATAAGCTATTTTTAGAATGATTCTTCTGCCGGGTCCAGAAATTATGCAAAGAAATCCCTCCGTAAGGCCCTAAACTCTAGCAACTGACTGACATCTAATCGGAGGTTTCCTGTTCTATCTTTTTCCAGCCGGCTTCCAATTCCAGCCATAAAGACAAGTGAGGAGCATTCTAAGAAAAAGGCTGTTTTGAGTTCCGCTCCACATCGATTGCCCCTCACTAAGACTTTAGGTAGAATGTAGCAGGTGTTTTTGAAACGTGCCCAGTTCCTCCAACTTCCAGAACCCTTCTCCGAGACGCTAAGACTAGGTAAGTTAGCGCGGCCAGCAATCCTGAAGTCTCCATTTCCCTCGCCACGCCCCCTGAGTAACCTAGGTTACAGACACACCCATCCTCCGTAGCTGACCAATCACAAAGGTGAGCATTGCCGGACAAGGTTTGCCCAGCGTGAACCTCGCTGCAAATCATTCGCTTCCTGGACCTGAACGGAAACGGAAGTGACCTCCTATATTTTGAAGATGAGTTCCTCTAGAGAGGAAGATTCGAATGAGTGAGTGAGGAAGTGCGGGACCGGGTCTTCCGGGGGGCGGAGACTCGCCTGCCAGAGCAGGAGGGAGGGAACCGGCCGGCTACGCGCCGCAGGTCAGAATCCCCGGGTCACCCCGCTGTCCTCGGAAGCATGGTGCAGCCGAGACTCTGGGTGACCCCCAGGTGAGGCGGCGACTCCGCCACGGCAGCACCGAGTGCACGCGGGTTGGCCGGCGAGGATGCAGCCCGCACCTGCGAGCATCCCGAGCGGCCACCGCTGCGGCAGCCGGCAGCACAGTGCGACCCAAGGACGGGGCGCCAGCGGCTGGTAAATTTTTCTTTATAGTGAGTCAGCACAAGAAACAACCGAAGAACCGAACCAGCAAAGATCTTGGTTTAGTTCGTTTACTCAGCTGTTGAAAGCTGGTTTGTTTATGAAAAAGCCTTGCGCATGCAACCGGAACAGCTGGAGGAGATGGATCCGACCCCTGTTCGTACTTATTTACGGAGTTTCCATCTTGATAGCCATTCCTGTATGTGTTTGGGAACGAAAGAAATTCAAGGTAAGAGGGTCCAGCACCTCTCCTCTTTCTTAACGCTGCTTGACAGAGTCCCTTTGTCCGCCTTCTTGGTGGTCTGCGAAACATTTCGTCTTTGGTCTGATTTTATTCTGCCGCTACAAGTGGAGTTACCTCCTGGTGGAGAAAATAGTTAAGGCAGCTGCTCAGGATGGACTGAAAGAACTTTATTCTTGAAATAGTAGCTGCTGTGCAGACATTGGGGCTTGACCAGATCAAATAAACTACCTTGGAAGTTACGTTCTGGGTTTTATAAGCTTTTAGCCCGCCTCCTGTAACTAAAGGATTCCTGTTCATTTGACTTTGTTAATTGTTTTTACGTTTGAGGTTACATCTTTTTCTTTGTTTCTTTCTTTAATGAGATAAAGTCTCTAATGTAGATGCTTTGTAACCTAGAATGGTCCTCCTCCGTCTACATTCCGAGCGCTGGGATTATAGATGTAGCCATCATTCTGTTTGTTTAGTGCTGGAGTTGAACCCGGGGCTTTGTGCATTTGAGGCAGGCAAGCATTCTACCAACTGAGCTACATTTCCAGACCTGAAGTTACTCCCTAATCGAAGCACACGTTTTTACAAAGTCCCTCCGGTCTGTCGCTTGTCTTTCTCTCAGTCTCTCTCCCTCTCTCTCCTCCCTTCCCCTCTCACCCCCCCATCTCTCCCTGTCTCTGTCTCTCTCTCTCTCCTTCCTTTTCTCCCTCCCTCCTTCATTTCTTTCTTTCTTTCTTTCTTGTAACTCACTCTGTAGACCAGGCTGACCTCCACTCACAGCAATCTGCCTGCCTCTGCTTCCCTGAGTGCTGCCTTAATGCACAGCCAGTTGTATTTCTTTCCTTACTTAAAAAAAAAAAAAAAAGTATTCGTTGCTGTGTTCATGGAATGGCCCAGTTGTGGAGGGACAATTTAGGGGAGTTGCTTCTGTGTTCCCAGGATGAGGAGTGCGGAGGATGGAGCTCAAGTCGCCAGTGTTGGAGGCGAGCACCTTACCTGCTGAACCCTCTCTGGCCCACTTTCTACTGTTTGTTGACGTCATGTGACAGTAGTGAAGTATTACAAACTGAATAACTACCATAAATCTACAATCTATGCATAAAGTGAATTTGGATTTATCAATTAATAATAACCAGAAATACTTTTATTGAGAAACACTTTATCTCAGAAGAGTTATGACCATGCCGATGGCCCCCTTTTTGATTGTGGAAAATATTTTAAACAATGTGTCAGACATTTGTAGGATCCTTTTAATCACTAAATTTTTTGTTGGCTTTTTTAATAATTATAGGTTTTTAGGTTATTTGAAATTTGTCCACCCAAACTTGGGTATAGCAATCTTAACATAAATATAATGTCCTCACTTAGTGTTCCTTAGGATATAGTATAGAAAGGTAAATGAAATGTGTATCATTTCTGCTTAAGAATTCCCTTAATTGTGAGCTTCAACTGTAGTTTTAAAAAACCATTTCTAATCTTCAGTGTGAACTGCTAACATCCTAAGCCCCTCACTTTCTGATAAGGATATTTAATGGGGCGTGCAAATAAACCAAAGTAATGCATTTGCCAAGTCTAGACCTCAGAACAACTTAAACTGCAGAGACAGGTATGAGAGTATTGCTTAATGTACTTTCTCTGCCATAAGAAAATGCCACGCTTTAGCTGAAGAAAGGGTTCAGTGGTAAAGCAGTACGCACGCAAGCCTGACCACCTGAGTTCCATCTCTGACCCTCGTGAGTGGTGTCTAGGCAAGATGGAAGGCAGGAACAGAACTGTCTGCACGCTAGCCGGCCAGCTGGCCTGCTGTGTGACATGTAACAGCGGAAGCTGCAGAGACCGTGCCTCACAAGATGGAAGGAGAACAGACTCCACGCATGCGCACCTGGGCTCACACGCATAGAAGAACACATTTAAGTATACATAAAATAAACTGAGGGCCTTCAACAAGACTTTTTTTTTTTTCACAGTGTTGAAAACTATTTTGGAGTCAAATATCATGGGGGGGGGGGGGACCAGCGGGGTGGCAGTCTAGGGAAGGTCCTCTCACGTTGCAGGAGGCCATGCTCTTGAGCCCTCAGATGGCTGACAGACAATTCTGAGATCACCAGGGCTGTGAGATTATGACCTCATTTCACCTACGTCATTTCCCATCAGCCTTTTCTCCAAATATGGCCATTTGCATTAGGGGTTAAGTTTCAGCAAATGAGGAGAGAACAACCTAGTAACTAGTGGTCAAACTTCAGACAGGCTCCACAGTTAAAAGAATGCTTGAAGCCAGGTGTGTTGTCGCACACCTGTAATTTCAGCTCTTGGGTAGCAGAGGCCGGCAGATCTCTGAATTCAAGGCTATCCTGTCTAGGACGGCCAAGGCTACACAGAGAAACCCTGTCTCAAAAAAGCTTTAAAAAAAAAAAAACCAAACAAACAAACAAAAACAAAAAGAACTTGAGACTAAGGATACAATAGCAAAAGACCCAGCACCTGTATTTCACAGGGATTTACAAAGAGGGCAGATAATGACCTCCCTGGAAAGAGGGTTTCAGGGGAAACATTTTGAAGAGTGTTCACTGTTGCCACCTGGTCAGTCACTTTTCACAAGTAGGAAGGTCATTGGGGAGCTTAGTGAGCGCACTGGAGGGGGACAGAATTGTTTAAGTAGGAGTGTGTGGGGGAAACATAGGCTCAGGAGAATAGATGAGGGTTTTTTGGTTTTGGTTTGGTTTGGTTTTTCGAGACAGGGTCTCTCTGTGTAGTTTTGACTGTCCTGGACTCACTCTGTAGACCAGGCTGGCCTCGAACTCACAGAGATCTGCCTGACTCCACCTACCAAGTGCTGGGATTAAAGGCGTGCGCCACCACTACCCGGCTGAATAGATGAGTTTTGAAGATTTTGACTCTGAAGGAGGCTGGGAAATGATAGCACATAGGTAGAGAGGACTGGGAGACAAGGAAAGATTTTGATCTTATGTCATTTCCTATTAAGGTTAGAGGCATTAACTAGAGCACATTCCTAAAATGGCTTTATTTTTTTTAATGTAACTATAATTTTACTTAATTCTTTAGAAAGGCATAATAGAGCAAAGTCCCTCTTCATACAGATGAGGGGACATTGAAGCAGAGAGACAAGTGGCCATGGGGATATGACTACAGGAGTGAGTCATTTTTCTGGTCACTTTATGAACGACTGAAATGAAACTCCCCCACAGCACCATGTGAGGATACATGGCCTTCATGAGTTGTCAGCACTAGGCCCCCACTTCACAAGAATCAGAGAGAGAAAGAAGTAACAGGCTAGGAATGGGTGAAGGCACTACGGAAATGTCTCGGGTTTTGTTTCGTTTTTGGTTTGTTTGTTTGTTTGGTTTTGGTTTTTCGAGACAGGGTTTCTCTGTGTAGCCTTGGCTGTCCTGGACTTTGTAGACCAGGCTGGCCTTGAACTCAACGATCCGCCTGCCTCTGCCTACCAAGTGCTGGGATTAAAGGCGTGCGCCACCACCGCCCGGCTCTTGTTTCATTTTTGAAGAGGGTTCATTCTTTTGTGAGGCAGGGTCTCATATATGTAGCCCGGGCTGTCCTGGAACTCATCGTAATCCACCTGCCTCTGCCTCCAAGAAATCTAGTACCCACTTCTAACCTCACACCCACACATGCACATATCCACACACAGACACATACAAAAAAAAATTTTTTTTTGAGACTTGGCTGTCCTGGACTCACTTTGTAGGCCAAGCTGGCCTCGAACTCACAATGATCCACCTGCCTCTCTCTTCAGAGTCCTAGGATTACAGGTGTGTGCCACCATGCTCGACGACATAATTTTTAAGTAAATATTTTTTTAAATTGTTACTAATTATTTGGAAAATACCAAGCAGTGCTAATAATCAAATGAAAATAAAACAAATGTTGATTTTTATAGTCATAACATGAGAGTCTAAGCTCACACGTTCTTTTCTCTTCTAAGGTTGGGATCCACACCAAAGCTTGGTTTATTGCTGGAATATTCCTGCTGATGACCATACCTGTGTCCGTGTGGGGGATTCTCCAACATCTAGTGCATTATACACAGTCTAAACTTCAAAAGCCCATCATAAGGTCACATCCTCACACATCTCTATTACTAGTATTGACTGACTTAACTCATAAACATCACATTAAATGGTTTTTATGTTTTACTCTCCATAGGATTCTTTGGATGGTTCCGATATACAGTTTGGATAGTGTAAGTATATTTTGTTGTATTCTGTTAAGGATTATTTTATGACACTTAACTATGTTTACTAGAGAATGCTTAATAAGGTAAAGAGCACACAGTATTGACAAGGAGAGATTAATAGGAAAAATGTTTCACCTTTTTTTTTTTTTTAAACAGGGTTTCTCTGTTGTAGCCCTGGCTGTCCTGCTGTAACTCACTCTGTAGACCAGGCTGGCCTTGAACTCAGACATCCACCTGCTTCTGCCTCCCAGTGCTGGGATTAAAGATGTACACTTCCATGCCCCCTACTGAAGACTTCTTTTTTCCTTTTTGGGTTTTGTTTTGTTTTGTTTTGTTAAAATAGAGTCTATGTAACCCTGGCTGTTCTTGAATTTACCATGTGGACCAGATTAGTATCCAGCTCACAGAGTTCCATCTGAGGGCAGGGATTAAAGGCATGCACCACCACCACACCTGGTTTTTTTGGTTTTTCGAGACATGGTTTCTCTGTGTAGCCTTGGCTGTCCTGGACTTACTTTGTGGACCAGGCTGGCCTCGAACTCACAGAGATCCGCCTGCCTCTGCCACCCAGTGCAGGGATTAAAGGCGTGCACCACCACGCCCGGCTAGACATTTTCTTTGTCTAATTATCACAGTAGTTGTATTCTCTGTGGAAAGTGTCCGTCTGTGCATCCACCCTACTTTCCTGCATTTCTTCTTTTTCTTTCTTTCTTTCTTTCTTTTTTTTTTTTTTTTGTACTTGATAACTAAAATGTGTGATAGTGAGCAATCTGCATCCTTATCAAAATCTGCGCCCATGGGTTCAGCCAAGCCTGGAGCAGATCTATTTTAAACAAGCCCAGACCCCAGGTTTGCACTCTGGATATCCCATCAGGTGTCATAAGCCGTCTGGAGATGACTAAGTCTAGGAGAGCTGCACTTGGGTCGTGTGTTGCACCTGGTCTGTGCTGATGCTGCCCCTTCTGTATAAGGGACCTGGTGGCAGCAGTCTGTGCCTGGGGTGGCCCATCCCTTAGGGATGAGGGTAACTTACAGTATTACAGTCTTTAACGGGTGAAAAGCCACTAATCTGAGAATGTAAGCAGCCAAGCAAGGAGAGTAACTACACACTAAAAATGTTCCAAATATCTGCATTTGTCATTACAGTCATATTTTGTCTTAACAACATTAAAAAACAAGTATAGTGGTACACATGCCTTTAATCCTAGCACCTAGGAGACAGAGGCAGGAGGCTCTCTATGAGTTCTGGGTCAACCTGTTCTACATAGTGAATTCCAGGATAGCCAGAACTACATAATGAGACCCTGTCTCAAAAAATACAAAATATCCAGGCTTTAGTGGCCTTTAATTCCAGCAGAGACCAGCCTGGTCTACAAAGCAAGTTCTGGACAGCCAAGGCTACACAGAGAAACTGTGTTAGGAAATAAAACGTCTTCAGTAACATTTTTTTCTGATCATATTTTTTTCTTAATTTCAAATTATATTTGAGAACTCACTAACTTTCTTTTTTATGTTCATCACTTCCCCAAACACTTGCCCTTCTGTTTACCTGTATCAGAGAAGTTCGTTGCATTTTAAAGCATGCTTTGCAGAGCCTAGGATGTAGCTCAGTGGTGGACTTGCACTGTTTAATCCTCAGCAGTCCCTGCCTCCCTCCCCGTAAATCCACTCGGGGTACTTCAGAGAGTTTGCTGCAAGTCTGTGACGGGTTCCCCAGGTTCTGTGTTATTGTCCTGTGAATCTGAGCAGTAATTCATGTTCCTCAGGCTACAACTCTTCTTTAATGTCTGTGCTTTTCCATAGTGGATAGCTTTGAACTATCCCCAAATTGCCATCTACGTGGACACCTGCAGGGAGTGCTATGAAGCGTATGTCATCTATAACTTTATGATCTTCCTTACCAACTATCTCACCATCCGATTCCCAAACTTGATGCTGTACCTAGAAGCTAAAGACCAGCAGAACCACCTCACTACACTCTGCTGCTGCCCGCCATGGGCAATGGGGGAGTAAGTAAATCGGGTTTTCATGTGTCTGTTTGGGTTTTACAGAAGCAGAATTATTCAGTTTGGGCCAGCTCTCTGCAAGACAGTTCTGTAAACAGAAACAGTAAGTAGACTTTAGCATGGAGTACAGTTTGAAAGACAACAAAATACATTTTTGTTTGTTTTTGTTTTTGAAGACAAGGTTCTCTGTGTAGCCCTGGCTGTCCTGGAATCGCTCTGTAGACCTGGCTGTCCTTGAACTCACAGAGAGAGATTCACCTGCCTCTGCCTCCCCAAGTCTGGGATTGCATTCATGTGTCACCATGCTCAGCTAACAAAATACATATTTTGTTTTGTTCTTTGTTTTCGAGACAGGGTGTCTCTAGCCTTGGTTGTCCTGCATTCTGTACACCAGGCTGGCCTCACCTTGATAAACTTTTTATTGGGTGAGCAATGTAAAAGTGAAACAAAAACAAAAAAAAACCCACAACATCTATATCTTAAAAATGTATTGCCTTTAATCCTAGCACTCTGGAGGCAGAGGCAGGGGGATCCCTGTGAGTTCCAGGCCAGCCTGGTCTATAAAGTGAGTCTAGAACAGCAAGGGATACACAGAGAAACCCTGTCTCGAAAAACAAAAACAAAAAGCAAAGACCCAGGTTGATTTCCTAGCCATTTCAGCCATCCAAAACCCCAGTTCCAGGGGATCCAACAGGCACATGTGTGGTGCACACACATATATGCAGGCAAAACATTCATACACATAAAGGAAAATAAATGAGCCCTTTTTAAGTGGGATTTTTTATTGGGTGAGGTGGTAACACGCCTGTGGTCCCAGCACTCAGGCAGGGGCAAGTGGATCTCTGAGTTCAAGGCCACCCTGGTCTACAAAGCAAGTCCAGGACAGCCAAGGCTGCAAAGAGAAACCCTGTCTCAAAAAAAATAAATAAGTAAAAATAAAAAGTAGGATTTGTTTGTTTGTTTTGCTTTTTCTCCCCCTTTTCATTTTGGATTTTCAAGACAGTGTAGCTTTGGCTGTCCTGGAACTCACTCTGTAGACCAGGCTGGCTTCAGACTCACAGAGATCCACGTGGCCTCTGTTTTCTGAGTCTTTTTTATATATATATATATACATTTATTTTATTACACATATATAAAACAAACTACATACAGCACAGAGAACCATGTGACAATCATGAGAATAATGAGTTCTATACATGTTACATTCATAGTGAATTGGCCATCTGCATTCATCTAGTTTGAAGTAAATGTAAAAAAAAAAAAAAGTCTTTAAAGAGTTAAGATTGCATATTTTACCCAAAGAACTTTAGTTACTTTTCTCACTACTGTGATAAAATAACTGACAAAAGCAACTTAAGAAACAAAGGGTTTATTTGGCTCACAGACTCATTTCACTTGGTCCTGTCGATTTGAGGTGAGCATGGCAGGAAGCCCCAGTTCCCAATACTGTTCTGTGCTGTGCTTCAGTGGAGCTAGGCAGGGGTGTCTTTCAGAGATAAAGTTACTAAATAACTTCAGGGGCTGGAGAGAGGGCTCAGAGCACTGTCTGTTCCGAAAAGGTCCTGAGGTCAATTCCTAGCAACCACATGGTGGCTCACAACCATCTATACTGAGATCGGGTGCCCTCTTCTGGCCTGCAGGTGTATATGCAGGCAGAGCACTGTCTAAGTAATACATAAATAAGTCTTTAAATAATTTCAAAGTGGGCTTTAGATTTCCTTGCTGCCATCCACACTCTTATCCGCCTGTCATTTAGGACAAAATTGGCTGAATGAATATAGTTGTCATCTGACCGAGTCATTTCCATTTGGAGGCTTTGAGATGTTTTGATGCCACTGAATAGCTAAGATGGTCTCTTTCTTTTGCAGAATGCTGCTCTTTAGATGCAAACTAGGAGTGTTACAGTATACTGTGGTCAGACCAGTCACCACTGTTACTGCTTTGTAAGTATGACTCTCCTTTATTTTTTTTATTGTTTCAAATCTTCATGCTACATGCCTGGGAATGTAGCTCAGTTTGGTAACTGCTTTGTATGAACAAAGCCCCGTGTTTAATCCCCAGCCCCTCAGAAGGCAAGTGTAGTCGTTCATGAGAAATAATCCAAGCACTTGCAAGGTAGAGGCAGGAGAATTGAGAATTTAAGGCCACCTGGGGCCCTGTCTTTAAAGATCTGTGTTCTTACATGGGAAAGCAAGTAGGAAAAGGGTATTGATTAATAGCGTAAGTCTAGCCTGCTACAAAACCACATATATAAAAGCTGGGTTCCGTAACAACAAACAGTGCAAGGCATTGCCACAAGATTCACATCCTTTTGAGAGCAGACATGAGAAAAATCATCAGAGGAAAACACTTTAGTTGGGTTAATCACACAGAGTGTGTGTGTGTGTGTGTGTGTGTGTGTGTGTGTGTGTGTGTGTGTGTGTGTGTGTTGTTAATTTAAGAGTTTATTAATACTGTTTTAAACTGGTGCAGGTCTTTAATCCCAGCACTGAGGAGGCAGAGCCAAGTAGATCTCGTTCAAGGCCTGCCTGGTTTACATAGAGAGACTACATCTCTCTCACACACACACAAACTGTGATGCCAAAATATTAAAGTTTCAATAAAAATTCCAAAATGTGAGTTTCTGCAGACCACAGCGTAGAATCAAGCCATGTAACAATACTTCTTATCCTGCCTGTGCCAGAAATACTTATAGAAGTATGTTTTATTGCTTTGCTGCTTAGAAACTAGGTGAGCATATAACTTAATACTTGTATTAGAATTTACTCGGGGGATCTGAATCTTCAAATATTTACCGCTAAGTTAATTTAGAGGGAAAGTGAGCTGTAGTCATGTTTATCAACCAAGCTTTCTAAAATGAGGAAAGTCATGATTGTTCTGTGGTTTAATGGTTGTTTATAATTTAAGTTAAAAGTAATGATCATACCATGTATTTCTAGAAAGATGTGACTCGTGTCAGCTTTTCCACCATCTGTGACCAAAGGCAAGTGGTCGTCCTTAGGCTTTCTGAGATAAACTGGTTATAGATTTTAAGTTTTACTACCGCTGTGCCCTAAGTGTGTATTCAGGGCTGGAAGGTGTTTGGTGATTGAGAGCGCTTGGTGCTTTTGCAGAGATGTGGTTCCTAGAACCACCATTGCTGCTCACAACAATCTGTTAATTCCAGTTCCAATTCCAGAGTATCCAGTGTCCCCCTCTGGCCTCCAGGGACACTGAATGCACATCACGCCAGGCGTACATGCAAGCAAAACACTCATACGTAAAAAAAATAAATCTCTAAAGGATATATATTAAGATACAGGTCTCCTTGGTTCGTCATAAAGTTGCCTGACTTTTGTCACTTTTCAGGGTATGTGAGCTCGTTGGAGTATATGATGAGGGAAACTTTAGCTTCTCCAATGCTTGGACCTACCTGGTTATAATAAATAATTTGTCACAACTGGTGAGTAAATACTCTTTTGTTTGTTTGTTTTGTTTTTTGAGACAGGGTTTCTCTGTGTAGCCCTGGCTGTCCTGGACTCACTTTATAGACCACGCTCAGAGAGATCTGCCAGCCTCTGCCTCCCGAGTGCTGGAAGTGAAGTGTGTGTATGTGCCACCACACCCTGCAATAATGATCTTAATTGTACTGAATTAGTTTCTGTTACTAAATATTATCAGGCACTATTTCTTAAGAACAAATATTACCTTTTAATTTGTACATGGAATCTGAGGCAGCTTTAATGTATAGTTTTATACAATATAAACATATAGTAGTATGTTTATGAATGATTTAGTGACTTACACACAGACCTGTTGTTTGCTGTCGTTTCTGCATGGCTGTGAGTATATGCATTGTGTACCTCCTAAATAAACAAAAGGTACAGAGACTTACTCCGTAAGAAGAAAAGGTCTAATTGGCATATTGATAGGATAGAGTTTCTAAGTAAAGGAAGAATTTTCTGGTTGTGGCACACACTTTTAATCCCAGCACTTGGGAGGCAAAGGCATGAAGATCTGCGTTTGAGGCCAGTCTTGTCTACAGAGCAAGTTCCAAGACAGCCAAGGTTACATAGTGAGACTCTGTCTTGCAAAAAACAATTAATTGTTTGTTTTTCAAGACAGGGTTTCTCTGTGTAGCCTTGGCTGTCCTGAGCTCACTTTGCAGACCAGGCTGGCCTCGAACTCGCAGCGATCCACCTGCCTCTGCCTCTTGAGTGCTGGGATTAAAGGCTTGCACCACCTGGCATTAGTTAAATAAATTAAATAAACTGTGTGGTATAAATGTTACGCAAGAGACTAGCTTATAAAAGTAGTAGTGATTTGTCTTTAAAAGCATAATAGATGTGTTTGCTTTTATTTGACTGAAGGAAACCTTTTGTCCCATTCATATTATTTGTATATTGCTTTAGTTCCAGTAAGTGAACATGTAGAAACATATTTAGGGGAAACATTACATATCTCCCTTGCGAAATTCCACTTCTGTGCATCTGCAGCAAAACACTAAAAGCCTGTTGTTAATCTAAACCACTGGCCGAGTAGCACTCAGCTGTGCCTGGAGCGCCACTGTAGAGCAGGCTCTGGTTTCGGCTTCAAGAGTTCTGCTACTGTCTTCTACTGCAGAATGTTAACTGTTGCTTTTGTTTCCAGTTTGCCATGTACTGCCTTCTGCTGTTTTATCAAGTGCTAAAAGAAGAGCTCAGCCCTATAGAACCTGTGGGCAAATTTCTCTGTGTGAAACTTGTTGTTTTCGTTTCCTTTTGGTAAGTATTGCTTTCTCTTACGAGAATATTTCAATATTAAATGCTAATTAAACTGTTGGTTAAGAGAGTTTGAGAGGCACGACTACCAGTTCAAGGCCAGCCTGAGCTATGAAGCTACAAACTACAAGTGTTAATATAGGAGGAGAACTAAAATGCTATTACTCACACTTTTAAAAGCTAGCCCTATGTCAGGGTAGTGGTGGCACACACCTTTAATCCCAGCACACAGGAGGCAGAGGCAGGTGGATCTCTGAGTTCAAGGCCAGCCTGGTCTGCATAGGTTCCAGAACAACAGAAGCTACACAGAAACCCTGTCTTAAAAAACAAAATCAACAAAAGCTAGTCCTTAGGGCTAGAGAAATAGCGTTTCAGAGACTTTGCTACATATCCAGAGGTCCACAGCACCCGGATCACATCCAAGGAATCTGGAACTTTCTCCTAGCCTCTGGGGCACATGCACATATTCAGATTATCAGACACACATACACATAAATAAGAAAATCTTTTTGTCTTCTTTTGTTTTGTTTGTTTGTTTGTTTGTTTCTGAGACAAGGTTTCTCTGTGTAGCCCTGACTATCCTGGACTCACTTTGTAGACCAGGCTAGCCTCAAACTCACAGAGATCTGTCTGCCTCCCCTTCCCTAGTGCTGGGATTACAGGTGTGCGCCATGTCTCTCAGCTAAGGAAAAACTTTTTTTTTTTTTAATTTGTCTTTTGTAAGATTTATAATAACAGGACTGGGAAGGTGATTCGGCAGATAAGAGCTCCTTTTGCAGAGGACCTGGATTTAGTTTCCAGCACCCACAAGGTTGGTGGCTCAGGACCTTGTGTAACTCCAATTCCAGGTGGTTCTAATGCCCCTCTGACATCTGCAAATACTGCACAGGTGTCATAGATGCAGGCAAAGCTCACACACATAAAAATAAATGTTACCATTTAAAAAGATTTACAAAAACAAATATTCTTAGCCATGTGTTGGTGGTACGTACCTGTAGTTGTGGCACTCGGCAAGAGTATCTCAAATTATGAGTGTGAGGACATCCTGGGCTATATAACAAGTTCTAATCTGTGTGATCTTGTATCTGATCAATCAAAGAGAGAGTCAGATGATGGCTGACATTTAAAAGATGAAGATCATTTGAGATAGCCTAAATATCTTGATAGTATCATTAAAATGAAGGTTCTGCTAGTTGTGGTGTTTTTAATTCCAGCACTCCCACGGAGACAGAAGCAGGCAGATCTTTGTGAGTTGAAGGCTAGCATGGTCTATAATAGCAAGTTTGAGGCCAGCCAGAGACCCTACCTCAAAATGAAAACGTTACTTAATATTATGATTCTGCCGTAAATAAAATAGTATCAATTTGGGAGAACATTTAATGATGTGAGGAAATGTTTATCAGTGAGTAAGCACAAGGAGATACAGCCTTGAGGTAGAGTGTGTGTTTGCAGTGTTACAGGCCCTACTGTCTGTCCTCAGTGTCACAAAGCAGAACTAGACATGGCCTTAGGTTAGTGACAGGGTAGGTAACAAGTTAAGTATATTTAGCTTAGCAAAGCAGTCAGGAGAAAAAAGAATTCATGAAACTGCACTGCCAGAAGTTATGTTAGCATCTGGGGGCACACATCATACACAGTCCTCTATAGAAGTAGCTCATATTAGAACAATTTCTGGGACTCAGCAGTATTATAGTTCAGATAATCTGTGCCTGGCAGGATAGCTCAGCAGGGAAAGGCACTTGCCCTGCAACCTAATGAACTGAGTTTGAAGCCCAGAGCCCATGTAAAGAAGTAAGGTTTTAAAAGGGGCAGAGGAAAACAATGGCGCCTATGAGGTGGCTCAGTAGGGAAAGATGCCTGCTGTCACCAAGTGTCAACAATTGGAGTTCCATCTCAGAGCCCACATGGTCAATGAAAACTACTGACTCCCACAGGCTGTCCTCTGACCTACACACACACACACACACACACACACACACACACACACACACACACACACACAAAGACATGTTACATGTGTGTACGTAAACAGCCGAAAATTAATTTCTTTGAACCTAATTATCTAGACATGGTGGCACACACCCTTAATCTCAGCAGTTGGGAAGTGGAGGCAGTCATATCTCTGAGTTTGAGGCCAGCCTGCTCAGCATAGCAAGTTCTATGAGCAACCAGAGTTATATAGAAAAGCCTTGTCTCAAAATAAGTAAATGAATAAATAAATAATAAAATAAAAATCCTAGTAGTTGATACACGTGTAAACATACTGGAGTATCAGGCCTTTACTGACAAGCTGTTAGAACTTGGAATCTGATTCTTTGTACATGGTTCCAAAGTGGGAGGAAGGGTAAATAAACTAAATAATGAAGTTCCAAGAACATATCATGAAATTCATCTTAAGAAGTTAATAAATTTGTAAGGCAAGGTGAGTATACTTAACATAAGCACAACTGGGAGTATGCCCTGAAGGCAGGATAATGGGGAGCCCTAGGGTGCAGTGAGGCATTAGCTGTTTTAAATCTTTTTTGTATGATATGTGTTTATTGTGTGAACGGCGGCATGTACATGCTGTCTGTGCTTGTGGAGGTCCGAGGACAACTCTGGGGGTCAGTCCTTGCCTTTCATTTGAGACAGGGTTGTAGTGAGAATCCTGGAATTTTGGGTTCCTTTGAAACAGAGAAATATTATAAGAATATGTTCTCGTTTAGCCCCAGGTGTCGGGTATGGGGCTGCTTCTCAGCAGCGGACTCATGTGTCTGGTGCGCTGGCGACAGACTTCACTTTGCCAACTGCAGATAGTGTCTGTGATTGTGTGACCTTTGGAATTCTAGGGGCTTTTCGGAGGATATATAAATGCTGGGGGTGGGGATGGGGGTGCTAGTCGCTGTTGGTGTGAAAAGAAACAAGAAGAAATTAGATATCCTGATGGCAAAGACCAAATTGCCCCAAGGAGCTCAAAGCCCCTAATCAGCAGGCAGTCGTCTAATGATAATGCCGCCCCCTTTCCAGCCCTTGGCTTTATTCACGGGTCTCTTCCTTTCCTCTCCCTCCTCCCTTCTTCCTAGTGTTAGGGGTTGAAAGGGAAGAAGGAAAGGGGTGGAGAAGGGTGGCAGAAAGAAGCAGCCACAAAGTAGCCAAGGCCAGCTACACAGGTCTCCTAAGTGTTCACTCCGCAGACATACATCAGGCTTGCTGGCCTGCGGCCGGCCTGGGAGCCTCTCTGCTACTTCCCAGCTCAACATGAGGAGCACTGGGATTGCAGATGTGTGCTACCACAGCCTTACCTGGGCTCTGACACCTCCCGGCCCCTAGTTGCATATTTTTAGAACAGTTGGTCGTTTCATTATTTAGATTTGACACTGACCTTTTCTTGACATACAGGCAAGAAGTAGTTATTGCTCTGTTGGTTAAAGTTGGCGTTATTTCAGAAAAGCGTACCTGGGACTGGCAAAGCCCAGAAGCTGTGGCCACAGGCCTGCAGGTAAGTAGTGTTGTTTCTGAAACTCAAGGAATTTTACTGTGAAGGCATTTGATGCAGTATTGCCCCTGAGCGGGCCAACGTGCAAACAATGGGGGCAGGAAACTGAGAGAAATGAGCTATAGGTACTGACTGGTAATTATTCTGTTCCTGGTTCACTTATAACTGCATGTTACCTTGCAGCTGTTGGGTAACAGATTGAAAAATACTTGAGCGGGGCTGGAGAGGTGGCTCAGAGGTTAAGAGCACTGCATGCTCTTCCAGAGGTCCTGAATTCATTTCCCAGCAACTACATGGTGGCTCACAGCCATCTGTAATGAGATATGATGCCCTCTTCTGGTGCGCAGGTGTACATGCAGGCAGAGCACTGTATACTTAAATAAATCTTTTTTAAAAACAGAAGAAAAAATACTTGACTGAGAAAATGCAAGAGATATAAATCTTGGCTTGTCATACTTTGAAGAAATGAAAAAATGTTTGAAAAATGAATATAATCTGAAACTTTTAAAAGAAATTTATACCCTAAATAACATTGAAGAAGTTTGTAGTTTGGAAAACTAGATTTAATCCCAAAGATGCCTGGTGTGCTGGTTACTGTTTGCAGGACTTTATAATCTGCGTAGAAATGTTCTTAGCAGCCATCGCCCATCACTACTCGTTTTCTTATAAACCGTACGTGCACGAAGCAGAGGAGGGCTCCTGCTTCGACTCCTTACTCCCTATGTGGGATGAGTCGGATATCAGAGATGACATCTCTGAACAAGTGAGACGTGTGGGTAAGTAACAGCGATTCAACTTCTGTTAGTGTGAGGCGGGGGCGCGGCAGGCATGAGCCTCAAGCAGGGCTCCTCAGGAGCTGTTCAGCTTGGATTTTAGAACAGGGTCTGGCTGGCCAGGGAGCCTCAGGGACCCTCCTGTCTGACCACACCACAAAGCCAGGCCAAGCTTCTTACTTGTGCTGAGGAGGAAACTCAGGTGCTTCGTGTTTGTGTGGCAAGCTCTTTACAGACTGCAGTGTTACCCCTGCCCAAATATGCAGGTTTTGTACGTCTCCTGCTGTGGCCGTTCAGTAGTTAAAGTAGTAGTATCATTGTGCAGGCTCTTCAAACTTGGGGAAGACAAAGGGGAAAGGGGGAGCTTTTTAAAGAACCATATGTTTAGAATAGAAAAAATAACTTTTGGCTAATAAAATTATATTGTCTTAAAGGGAGGACAATGCGAGGTTATCCAAAAAAAAAGTTTTTTCCTGGCGACCCGGATGATACAGAGCATTCAAGTCTTCTTTCTTCTTCTCCGCAAGATAGAGTTTCTAGTAGTTCAAGAGCATCCTCGCCAGTGGGCCAGTACCAAGGCTTCGGACATACAATTACATCACCACGTCCACTTTCTATAGACCGCCTATATGAAGATTTCATGAATGATATCCAAGAAAAGAACAGAAAGGCTCTTGCAGCAGGCATCAGGATTAACATGCCTGAAGAGGACCAGATGACTTCCGGCTCAGACTCTGACACACAGATCATACTTGTTCCAACCAAGCCAAGTCACCACATTATCCTAGGCATGTTAGAAGATCTGTCGGTACCTTCTGAATCATCCACAGACCCTTAAACCTGCCACAATACATTTTTCAAAATACAGGCAAAACCAGTATAACTACTATATATAATATACAACTATAACACTAATACATACAGGTTTTACTAATACATATATGTTTTCTATATCACAACATTTAAATTTCTTAGCTTTAGCTTTCTTAAACTTTTAAGAATATCATATATTCAAATAGTAGGTAACAACTTTAGCAAAATTCTCTTGAATTTCTCAAAAGTACAGACTTAAAAAAACAAACAAACAAAAAAAGAAAAAAAAAAAAAAAAAAAAAGAAAATCAGTGCTTCTTGCCACTGCATGAATGCAATGCTCTGGACTGAAAATGTAAATATAAAATTCAGATGAATTGAATTTAATGTAATCCTAACCATGTGCCATTTAAGTTTATGTAATTATACTTTCAAAAATCTAAAACTCTTAACGTGTCTTGCTCTTTTGTTTTCTCCCATCACCACCCCCCACCCCCTGCCAAGACAGGGTTTGTAGCTCTGGTTGTCCTGGACCCACTTTGTACACCAGGTTGGCCCCAAACTCAGAGATCCACCTGCCTCTGCCTCCGCCATGCTGGGACTAAAGGTGTGCACCACCATCATCTAGCTGTGTCTTACTCTGGTGTGTGTGTGTGTCTTATTCCTTAAACAAACTAAATCTTAATACTTTAACAAAAATAGCTTGATTAGAAATCCAACAAAAATTTTAAAAAGATTTGAACTAGACTTAGTGGTGTATACTACCTTTATACCCAGCACTCAGGATGTAGAGGCAGGCAGATCTCAATGTGTTTCAGGAAACCTGGTCTAGGCAAAAAACAGAATCAGGAAACACTGATCAAAAAAACAGAAAATGAAAATAAATGAAAGGATGTCCTGTGAATCAGAATAAATCATTTTATTAGAATGTTCAGACTACTCATATGAATATATAGACATCAGAATCCTAGTGGCATTATTTAGATAAAGGACAATCCTAAATTCATATAGAAATATAAAAGAATGGCCAAATCACTTCTGAGGAAATGCTGGACCACTGCCTCATTTGAAATACAAGCTGGGTGCAATCCCAGCTTATGAGGCACAGGCACAAGAGTCATTTGAGCCCAAAAGTTTGAGATCAGCCTAAGCAACAGAGAACCCTCTGCCTTAAGAAAAAACTGATTACAATATGGCAGGCTGGAAAGTCAGCTCAGCATTTAAGAACACTAGCTGCTCTTCAAGAGGACCCAGAATTGATTCCCAGCACATGATAGTTCACAACCCTCTGTAACTCCAGGTCTGGGAAATGTCCTCTTTCGACCTTAGGCACCAGGAATGCACACTGGTGCACAGACATACACATAGGCAAATCACCCAACCAAATAATAAAAACTGAATATTTTAAGGGAAAAAAGTGTGGTGCTAACAAAAATAAAGGTACAGAATGGGAAGTTCAGAATCGTTGACCAGAGCACCAAGTGGGCATACTAATGCAACTAATAAACTTCCATTGCAAATAGGGCTCAAACAAATTTGAAGTCCCCAAGACTTTCCTGGATGAGTGACATTCTGGTTGGCAAGTTGAGACATGAATGCTGGGCAAGGCATCCCAGGAGAGTCGAGCAAACCAATGAGAACAGGATAAGTGCACCACAAAGACATGTCCCCAGCAAAGTCCCCTATCCCTGAACCCAGTTGGTGGAAAATGTAACTAACCTGGCACAGATGACTGTGGCTTTTGTGCCGTCTGTGCTTAAAGGCTCTACAGCAGTCTGGCTTGGGGTCACAGCTTGGCTACTGAGTCTGTTCTGCATGTGGCTTGATTACAATAAACTTTTATTTTCTGCATTGATTTGGTGTTTGAGTTGTGTTGGATCCAAGCGGACCCCAGAACACTAAGAAAAAGCAGCTTGCAACAAGAGAATTATCCCAGGAAATCTGAATTCCACATACCAAAACATGGAACTTGACCCCTATTTTACACCAGACACCAAAATCAACTCACTGCGCAAGAGACACAAATGGGAAATCGAGAAGAGAAGCCCTTGGACCACTGGCCTTGGCAGTGACTTTCAGACTATCACACAACCAGAAGGCACCATGCAAGCTTCCAAAGTCCTACACAGTTAGGACAGAACTACATCACTAGCTAGCGTGCCAGGATAGCCCAAAGGGTGCAATGGTGGCATGCACACCTTGGCGGTAACCAACAGCTCTCTAATTAGACTTAAGACCTGCTCAACAAGAGGAAAACCTGCCTTGGACTGGAAACCTAACTAACTGCTTAGTGCTCGGGATTCTTGGAGGAGAATCTACACTAATTTACTAAGCCATCATATTCCCTAAAAAAAAAAATATATATATATATATTATATATATATATATATAAAAACTTTCTCTTTACACCCATAGATCAGGGTCCTTTTTACCTCTCAAGGAAACTTCTCTCCAATTGACAGAGACAATTACAGAAAACCATAACCAATCAAAATGCAGAGCTGTAGAGCCCAGTCCCAAAGGATATATCTACAAAACACCTAAGGCTCAGGGAACATAGTAGAATTGTGAAGCAGAGACTGTAGGAAGCAGAGGACCTGGGAGTTCGCTGTGCGATTGTGTCTCCTAATAAGTAATGTCAAGTCTCATCAGCTTGACTGCCCGAACATGAATTGAGCAACAACAGACAAAACTGGACAAGGAAAAGCCCATAAGGCCTCAACCCTACACAAAGAACTAACTACAAGCAGCGGAGGCAAGCTGGGACTGGGGCTGGTCTAACCGCAATAAGCATGCTGCACACTGGATAGACAAGAACAGGGTCAATATTGGCAACCAGGTTCCCGAAGGCTTGACCAGAGCATCTGTAACCCAGCCTGCAAAAGGGACGCCCAGAAGCAAGAGCAGCACTCCAAACAAGATCCCCGCGGGTGGGGGTGGGGGTGGAGGGCAACACGCAGGCCTGTGGCCAACAGCTAGGACTTAGCAGTGAAAGGACGCAGGAGCGCAGCAGGCTTCTGCAAACAGGACAGAAATGCCTAGACGAGACTGGATCCAGCCAACGGGACAGATGGCGTTCATCCATCCTCTGCCCCCATCGCGCACCGCACCATTTATCACTTCCTGCCAACTCTGCTGTTGTTCTGCATCTACTCCTTCCCCCTTCCTATGTATTTTCCCTTCTCACAGCACGGCCTGAGCAGGTTTGTGGGGCCTCTGTGTCGGCCTCCTAAGAGCTGGGGTTGTCCTGTTACCTCATACAAACCTTGTCATCTCCCCCTTCTTGTTCTCATCACCCTCTCCCCTACCTCTACTGACCCAAATCTCAACACTACTCTTGCTCTTTTCCGCCCGCTTCATACTGATGGTAGCAAATATCCGTGCCGCTCTACTTCATAAAATGGCGTTTAAGGGATGGTTGGTTCTTATTTGGCTGTTACAGTATTTTCACAGTTGGCCTACCCCTTGATAGCCATTACTGTAGACACTATTGTCAGAGGACTACTCTGGGGAGCAGGCCAGCAACAGCAATCTAGCAGAAAAAGATAGCACCTAGCTTTTGTTCGTTTGTTTGTTTTTGAGACAGGCTTTCTCTGTGTAGCCTTGGCTATCCTGAAACTCACTCTATACACCAGGCTGGCCTCAAACTGCCTGCCTGTGCCTCCTGAGTGCTGGGAGTAAATGTGTGAATCACCACACCCAGATAAAGACATAATTTTTAAAAAATTAAGCTTATTTTTATGACGGTACATATGACTGTGCACCACCTGTGTGCCTGGTGCTTGATCTGATGAGGGGGTCAGATCCCCTGGAACCTAGAGTTACAGATGGTTGTGAGGCACGTGTGGGTGCTGGGAACCAAACTCAGGTCTTCTACAAGAACAGCACATGTTACTGCAAAGCTGTCTCTCCAGTCGTACTTTTTATTTTATGTATATGGACATTTCACCTGCATGTAAATCTAAGCACATGCACGTGCCTGGTGCCCACAGAAGCCAGAAGATGACATCAGATCCTCGGGAACTGGAATTTCAGACTGTTGTGAGCTGCATGTAGGTTCTAGGCTTGGAACCAAAGTCCTCTGCAAGAACCCCAGTGCTGTTAACTGCTGGACCATGTCTCCAGCGCAAAGGCAATACCAAAAAAGGAAAAGATCAGCCAACCACCTAACAACAGTGGTTTAGGTTCAGGCAAAAGCACAGGAAACTGGAATACAAGGCAATAAAGCTATGTAAAAACTACCAAACCTACAGTAACTGCACCTAGTGAGAGCACATTAACTGAAACCTCAAAGAACTCAAATGAATAATTACAAATACATTATCAAAAAACAAAACAAAACGGAAGACACAAATTCCTGAATTCCGAGAAAACAGTGAGTGAAAGAAGGTCAGTATAAGCTATGAAAATGGAACCTAGTAAACAGAAACAGTGAAAAAACCCAAACAACAGAAATGAAAATGTCAGTAACTGAAATAAAGAGACTTGTGGAAAGAGCAATACAAAGGGCCATGCAGTGGTAACAATATCAGGTCCTGAGGACAATGAGGAACTGGACATTCATTTAGTAACAAAGATACATTAATTTTTAAAATGTACGTGGGGGACTGGAGAGATGGCTCAGTGGTTAAGAGCACTATCTGATCTTCCAGAGGTCCTAAGTTCAATTCCTGGCAACTACATGGTAGCTCACAACCACCTGTAATGTGATCTAATGCCCTCTTCTGGCATGAAAGTGTATATGCAAAAGCAGCACATATACATATATATATATATATATATATATATATATATATATATATATATATATATAAATAAATAAAATCTTTTTTTTTAACGTGCCTAGACTGGGCAGTGTTGGCACATGTCTTCAATCCCTGCCCTCTAATCCTAGCATATGGGAGGCAGAAGCAGGCAGATCTCTTTGAGTTCAAGGTCAGCCTGCCCTCCAATGATAGTTCCAGAACAGCCAAGGCTACCTAGGAGAAACTGTCTCGAAAAAATATATATAAACTTCTCACATATATATGTGTGTATATGTGTGTATGTATGTATGTATGTGTATATGTAATGTATGTAATGTGTATGTATGTAAGTGTATATATATGTAATGTATGTATGTGTATATATATGTATATGTGTGTGTGTATATGAATGCATGTATGTATGCCTGAGACACTCAGGATGGTGAACTATGAAAAGACCAAATCTATAAATCGTGGACATTGAGTAGTTTTCATGGCCAGGCAAGGTGGCATGCACGCCTTTAATCTCAGCTCTCAGGAGGCAGAGGCAGGAGGATCTCTGTGAGTTAAAGGCAAGCCTGGTCTATAAACCGAGTCCAAGATAGCCAGGTCTGTCTCAAAAAACAGTTTCATGTCAAAGGCACAGGAAAATATTTTTCATAAAATTACAGCAAGAAACTACACCACATCTAAGGAAAGATGTTCATACAAGTACTAAAGGCATTAGAATACCAAACTTCCTATGTTATGGTCAAAACACTAAATATAAGCCGGGCGTGGTGGCACACGCCTTTAATTCCAGCATTCAGGAAGCAGAGGCAAGTGAATCACTGTGAGTTCAAGGCCAGCCTGGTCTACAAAGTGAGTCCAGGACAGCCAAGGCTACACAGAGAAACCCTGTCTTGAAAAAAAAAAAAAAAACACTAAATATACCCAAGGGAAATATATCTACAGCTGAAAAAAAAGAAGAAGAAGAAGAAGAAAAGAAAAGAAAAAATTCACATTATAAGGCTGGCTCATTAAATTAGCATATTTCTTAACAAAAGATTAAAAGAGAAAAGTTAGGAATAAAGTTTTCAGTGTCTGAAAGACAATACTCTCCATCTCAGACTACTATTCCCAGTGTGCTAATATGAAGGAAGATGTCCCCACAGGCTCGTGGGAACGGCATGATTTGAAAGGATGAGGATGTATGTGGCCTTGTGGAGGCAGGTGCCATCTGACAGGACGAAGTGTGTCGCTGGGGGTGGGCTCTGAGGTCTCAGAAGCCCAAGTCAGGCCCAGTGGCTCACTCTCTTCCTGCTGCCTTTGGATAAAAATATAGGACTCTCAACTCCTTCTCCAGCACCATGCCTGCCTGTGTGCCACTGTGCTTCCTGCCATGTCAATAATAGACTAAGCCTCTGAACTATAAGCCAGCCCCAATTAAACGGTTTTCTTTATAAGAGTTGCCATGGTCATGGCATCTCCAGCAATAGAAACCCTAAGTAAGACACCCAGCAAACTGCTGCTGCTGAAGAGGGGCAGGGGAGAGACCCAACTTCCCCAAGACTGCTAAGCCATGTTAACGGAAGACACTGGGGAGAATTTTTTTGTATTGAGGAAAACAAAGACCCCCCAAGAGGCTATGGGAAAACTGTATGCTGCAGCTGTAGTCAAACAAATAAGATTAGGAAAACACCAGCCAGTTCAAAGTGACAGGACCAGTGTGTCTTCTCAATAATTCTGAATAGTAAGGCTCCCAATTCCCCCATCAACACACAGGTGAGCAGTCTGTCTCCAAGAAATGTGCCTCCACTATAAACAGATGGTACCATGGGGTGAAAGGAAAGAAAAGGCATTCCAAACAAGCGGGACTGGAAGCAAGCCAAGTGCCATTGTTCTGATGCCTGATAGAACCAGACAGTCAAAAGGCGTAAGGCATAAGGCATTAAACTGTAGACTTCTATGCACCCAGCTGACATGTGCACCCACTCCACAAACAAACATTGCAAAGGGTAAAGTCAAGAATTAGGTGATACAAAGAAGGCAGAGCGGATAAAACACTTGCCATGCAGGGAGCAGGACTGAAGCACGGAAGCCGAGTACTGACATCAAGCCAGTCAGATGTGCTGCTTGCCTGTAATCCCAGCACTCTGGAGGCAGAGTCAGGATCCCCAACACACATTGGCTAGACAGATTAGACGTAACTGGTGCTCTCTGGATTCAACAAAAGAACAAACCTCAGTAAGTGAAGAGTGAGGGATTGAAAAAGACCAGTATCAATTTCAGGGTCCAGCATGCATGTGTATGTATGTGAGCGCACGCTAGCACATACATACCCCTGACACACAAACCACATGGAAATAAACATTTTAAGTCAAATAAATAAAAAGTCACAAATTAACCCCAACACATAGTGGGTGACTTCACTATCCATTCTCACCAACAGACAGGCCATCTTGGCAAATATAAACACTTGCGCTAAATGACATCAAACATCAATAGACCTCCCAGAAACCTACAAGAACAGTCCATCAAAACACTTCAGAATAGACATTCTCAGAAACCTGTAGAACTGACTCTAAAACAGGCCATAATAGGTCATATAATAGCACAGAAAACCTTGACAAACATAGGGAAATTTAAATAACTTATTTTATTTTGATCACAATGCTAAAAGCTGAAAATCAACAGCAAGGGCAGACTACAGAGCATCCATACTTGTGGGAATTCAGCAACATACCACTAATAACACACAGTCAGTGAAGAAATCAAGAAGACAACAAAAGATTGGTAAAATCAAAGCAAACGAAGACAGAACATACTAATACCAATGAGACATAACAAAAGCCATTTCTTTTTGGGGGGCGGTTGGTTTTTCAAGACAGGGTTTCTCTGTGTAGCCCTGGTGGGCCTGGAATTCACTCTGTAGACTAAGACGGCTTCGGGCTCATAGAGATCTGCCTGCCTCTGTCTCCCGAGTGTTGGGATTAAAGGTATGTGCCACCACTGCCCAGCTAACAAAAGCATTTGTAAGAGTAAAGTTGTTGCTAAACATGCCCGTATTAAAAACAACAGAGGATCTCAAATAAATAACAGTACACCCTAAGTCTTGAAGGAATAAGAACAAACCAAACCCAAAAGTAGTGGTTGGAAAGAAGTAACTTAATGAAATAGGACGACTCAGTGACGCTGAGATGGCTCTCTGCGAGGATGAACAAGAGATGGGGCGCAGCATGCCCACAGCACTGAGCTTGGTCCCTAGCAGCGCATAAAGCAGGTATGGTGGAACACACCTGTACCCTCAGCATTTAGGAAATAGATAGGAGATGCAGAAAGGAAAGGTCACCTTCAGATACACAGCTAATTTGAGACTAGCCTGGGGTATATAGGTCCCTGTCCAAAGAAAAGAAAAAATGAAGGAAGGAGGGAACAAAGAAAGAGAGAAAGGAAAGGAGAGAGAGGAGAAAAGAGAGGAAAGAGGAGAGGAGAGAAGGGAGAGGAAAGCAGGACAGAAAGAGAGCGGAGACAGAGAGGAACAGGATCAAAACACTCAGCAAAAATCAAAAGCAGGGGAAGCAGTTCGAGATGCAGACACAGACGAGGAGTCCCTGAGGAGCCCTCGGGCTGCTCAGAAAGTAACACCAGCAATTAAAGATGGGATCCCATGGAGTCACAGAGCTTTGCAACAGAGCACTCAAATCAAAACTTAGAGAAATTCTGCGTTAGCATTTTTAAGTGTTTGTTTGCCACCAGCGTTTAATCTTCTTGCCCAAGTAGAGAAGGGAAAAATGCCTATGGCGGACATTTCTTCCGAAGCCCTTTGCTCTTTAATATCTAACAGAAGCAAGGCCTGGCTCACAGCCACTGCTGTCAGTCTGCACTGGAAGCCTAGATGTTGCCCCACTGTAAGATAAGATCTCTAAGCCTTAACTGACACGGCAAGAAGGCAGACATCTTTTAAATCCCTATGAAGTCCAACAAAATGGCTTCTTAATCTGAAGAAACCAAAGACGTATCCTTTTCCAGAGGGCAAAGCCTACACTTTAGAATAACGATCCACTTTAAGCCCTTTACCGAGTGCTTTATTAAGGCCACCCTTAGACATGCTGGACCATTCGAGGAGCTTGTACATCCATTTCATGACTGGAGTCTCACTGCTTCACTGTGATACTGACGTTGCTTTTGTGATGCTCAACACTGAGAACAAGTTCCTCCCCCGCTTGCACTTGGATGGGATTATCCAGAACCACCGCAGCTTGCTTCCAGTGGGAGGCTTCGCCTGAGGTGTCCAGCCTGACATCATCATCAAGGCACAAATGAAACCAAAACGGAACAGCAGTTACTCGTCCAGACCTACAAGCACGGACCTGCAGAAAGTGAATTTTGAACATTTCATCCAGGAAAGTAAGTCTTCTCTTTTGAATCAATTTGAACACAGGAACTAGAAATACATTTAACCATGCATTCAAATTTAGTAACTAGTTGTAGACTCTAATGTTTATCTAACCTATTTTTGTATGTTGTCTAGAAATTCAGATTTAAATCCTCAAAGGAAATGACAGACCGTGTAAGTATAGTGCCCGTCATTTCAGCTCCATGTTTTGCATGGGAAGAGTGACCCCCCTGTAGCTGTCCTTACTTTTACTTCTCTCCTGGAAGTGTTCAAATATGGAGTCATCAGGTCTAATCTAAGGAGCTCCACTGGCTGGCTTAAAGGGGTACATGGCAACGAAGATAAATCCAAACACACACGAATAGGCACCTGAAAAAAGAGGGAACATTCGCTTTTATTGTTTTCACAGTGAGGGTTCCCTCTGTACTCGACTTATAATTAGCTCCTTATGACAAAACTTTTTATCGTTTACTTTATGCATCAACCTAAGGCATGAAGCTTCATGGCCAGGTTTTCAGGAGGAATGAACTAGCTCGTGCACTGGGTTCTTACCTACAGGCCTTTCTCTTGGATGAAAACACATCAACTTTTAAGTGGCCGAACAATTCCAAAACCATTTGTACCTAGAATGTGTGAGCTAGCAAGCAGACAGTCTAACAGTAAGTACTACTGTGCTTCATCAGAGGCACCAAACTCAGCCGGACACGGTGGCACACACTCTCATTTAAAATAAAACGACAGGGCTGCTTAGAAGATGCTCTCCTTCTGGGTTCTATCTTCATGGTGAGACTGGACACAGACAGGGCCAGCTTTCCTAGGTATTCACTCCCTCTTCCTCACTGTGCCATCTGCTCCTGTTTACGCTGGTAACTGAGAACCCTCCATTGCCACTTCTCAATGCCTGGGACAGGAATCCTCTTACAGACAGATCTACAGATCTACTCACACCTTACAGACTGTTCCCACTTTTGTTTCTCAGCCAAACCTCCTGGCCTGGCCTGTCACCATCAATCTAGAGCTCATAGCCTTTCAAGTTCTCTGAACTCAGGTCTCAAGCCATTTTCTGCACACCCCTACCGTTCCGTCTGCCTGTGGTTTTAAATGCTGTCTACATGATACTGACTGCCCAATTCACATGCTCAGCCTAGAGCTTCGAGCCTTATCCAGCTGCTCAACAACCCCTCCTGACACCTACACAGCACAGCTGAGCACACCAACAAATGATAAGTGTCCTTCCTGGTCCTCTCTTACATTCTACATCCAATCTATAAAACTCCGCCTTATAAACCTGACTGTAGAGCGGGGATGCTGGAGTTGAAGGTCTTGCCCCTTTCTGCCACGGCACAGCTGGTTGACTAAGAAGTCTATAGTCCCTGTGGAGGCCCTGAGCCTGAAGACGAGCAAGGAGAGGTGCTGGACAGGGACTCTTTGGACTCAGAAGATGAGAAGATGGCTGGTGAAGGGCCTTCTCCCGTTTAATCTTGCACTCGAAAGCAGAGACGATGGACATTCGGCTTTTTCTTTCTTTCTTTTTTTTTTCCAGAGCTGAGGACCGAACCCAGGGCCTTGCGCACCACTGAGCTAAATCCCCAACCCCATACGGCTTTTTCAAGGAGCTGACAATAACTGATGTGCCCATGGGCTCCCACCATTTTTGTTGTTGTTGCTGTTCCTTGGTGACCTGAATCAGTCTACCAACCCCCCTCGTAGTCAGAGACTACAGGTTCCTACTCATAGCAGGCCAATCGGTGCTGCCCACTGCCATCTCTGTTAAGAGCATTAATTTCCGCAAACTTCGCTGTTGGGCTCACACAGTTTTAAGTGGTCTTCTCATTGGCTATAAAAGTGTTTTGCATGGATGTGTATTCTCTCTTGGGACCTCCCTGCCTGGCTGTCTATGTCAATGGCCAGAGTTAACCTAATGTCCGGGTTGGCTGCCAACCTGCTGAAGGCTGACCACGCTGGCCATGCTCCTACTCCCTGTCCATAGAGAGACCCTGCTCCCATCATGCACCCTTGGTTTATACTGGGATACCTGTTTCACACAGAGATGGCAACAACGTACATGGAGACAGCAATTCTGGTTCAAGCCTCCTGTGAGGGAGATATTCCTGACCCAATCAAAGGTGGCATGCTGCATACATGGGGCAGTAGGCCTGTCGTTTAAGGAAGCATGACTCACTCTCCCTGGAGGGAGTGTAGCATAGGGAAGGATTTCAGGCTGCCTGTTTACTTGACTTGCAGCACCCATGGGGGCTCAGGCTTCCTTCTAGCCATGCCTGCACTGGGGTTAACTGGTACTGGGAAAGGCACCGTAGTCTGACTGCCTGGACCTGCAGCCATAGCTCCATGAAGTTCTGCATGTGCATACTCTGGCACACATGTACACACAAGTTACACAAGTATAAACATGGAGATCAGAGGTAGATAGTGGGTGTCTTCTTCAATTGCTCTTAGAGGTAGAAATTTTCTGCCATGGTGGACTGTGTTCCTCAAACTTTAAGATTCCTTTTTCAGGTATTTTGTTGTAGCAACTAGTAACTAATACATACACCTAACTTGGGAATGTCTCTAATTCTAGACCTGGGAAGATGGAAACAGGGGGATCAGGAGGTCAAGGTTCTCCCTGGCTACATACTGAAGCCCTCTGGGCTACATCAGACCCTATCTCCAAACAAACAGTTTGTGTAGTAGGTGTTCAATAAACACTTGTTAAATGATTTTTAATGAACTATATTCTTTTAACAACTTCTGCTTTTGTTTCATTGGTTCACACACTTATCAAGTAGTTTACCATTGTAAGAGAGGAGACAATACCTAAGGCAAAGAATAAAAAGACTATAAAATATAAAACTGCCAAGAAAGGTTACGGGGTCTCTTTAGATAAGCAGCCATCAACTAAAGTGAGAGCACGGCATTAAGGGTCATCTGTAGGGTGTTACATAGAAACACAGAGGGTGGGGCTTAGCCAGGACAGGATCACCCAAGAACAACGGGGGACGGAGGGTAATCCTTCAATTATATGAAAACAGACAGACTATAAGGCTCTACGCTGTTAAGGACAGAGTGGCCATGAAACAGGCAGTACAGTGAAAGGGCAGCATGGCCCGGGGAGACTCTGCTCACACTGAAGAACTGCCGGAGCCAGGACCAAGTGGGAATGAAAGAGCAAGACAGGCAGGGGATGGAGAGACACCCAGCAGCCAAGAGTGCTCGCTGCTCTGCCAGAGGCCTGGGCTCAGTTCCCAGCACCCATGCAGGGTCACAACCACCTGCCACTCTAGCTCCACACCTGATATCCTCTTCTAGACTCTGTGAGCAACGCACACACAAAACACACATGCATAAACCAAACTAAGTCATTCTCTTAAAAGTTACACTAGAAGCCGGGCAGTGGTGGCGCACGCCTTTAATCCCAGCACTCAGGAGGCAGAGGCAGGCGGATCGCTGTGAGTTCGAGGCCAGCCTGGTCTACAAAGCGAGTCTAGGACAGCCAAGGATACACAGAGACACCCTGTCTCGAAAAACAAAACAAAACAAAAAAAATTACACTGGAAAGATAGCTGGTGGCCTTTTGGAAACATGAACAGACACAGCTTAAGCATCTCAATCTTGTGATAAATATGCTCTCTTTATTAAGTCTTCACAAGAGAGATATTCAGCTAACTAAAACCCTGGTTAGCCAACCGCCTCCAAAAGCAGTTAATCAATTTATTCCTCAGTTGGCTCTGTCACAGAACTCCTACCAGCATCCTAAGAGCTTACTAATTATACCTTCAGGCATCATTTCAACTGCTACTCAGTATCCCGCTTTTCAGAATTCTGCTTTGGCTTGTATGGTCGTATCCGCTCCACCCCATCTTCAGCCACACGTGGCTTCCCTGGCACTCTGTCTAGACACACGTTAAACTCACGCACGGGTGTGCTCGTCGTTCCTAGCACCTGGGACATTTCCACTCTCTCTCTAAATCCTAACTCCTTGTTTCTTAACCTGAAACCCGCCTCCCTGTCTTGAGCTCCACATGTCCCTGCTGCCTACAGACAGACGGCCTAGACCTGGGCTTCAGCTGCCCAGGCCAATCCTTAGTCACCTGAGGTCTCACTACAGAAACGCAAGCTTAGGACACAGGCTTCTGGGGGCTTCTTTGTTACACAAGTACAGCCCTTTCTCAAAGTCTAAGAGCTCCGGTTTTATTTTCAATCTGGAACAGGGATTCAGAGGAAAGTCTATAAACTTTAGTCTGCATTCGTGACAAAGTCCTTGGTTATTCTAACCCTCAGGTTGATTTTCATCTGTGATGTGGTCCTTTACTCCAGGAGACCGGCTGCCTTTCTAACCCAGCTAAAACCAATCACTAAGTAAAACCTCAAGGACGGAGGGAGACAGTGACATCTTGGCTGACCAGCTCTCTGACACTTACCTGAAACTGGTTAATAAAAGGTGCTATGTTTAACCCAAGAGTGTGTTCTGTTCCTTGGACAGCACTCTCTTCTACCAGTGTCTGGGACTCCAGCAGCATCCCAAACATCAGCACGTACTGGGGGAAGATCTTGCCTCCAGATTGCAGTAAACACCTGAAGAAGGGCAAATGTCTTTAAAAGCCTTTTAATTCCCTGTTTTATAGCTATAAATAAGCAAGCATCATGAATTAGTGAAGTGTAAATGATATGTAGTCATTATTGGCTAATAGCTCAAATTTTAAATCACAAGAAATAGTTGCCTAAGAAGTCAAATTTGGACTGTTAACTCAGGAGCCAGACTAAGGTAAATTTTTAGTTATAGGCTGCAATCATTAACAGTGAACCCTCCCTACATAAAGATCCAAATATTCCAAAATCCAGTACTTTTTGAACAGTTATACAATACATGGAAAATTCTATATATGACTTCATGAATAGGTTTCCATAAAAATATGAATGCACTAAAAATCCTGTACAGCTACTTTAAGACTGTGTAAGATGCATATGAAATAGTAATAAACCTCATGTGTAGACAAGCTTCCTCCACCAGTGATCATTATGTGTAAGGAGCTGCAACACTGATGGTCCTAAGCAGTTCAGGCAAGGTGAAAGTTGGACGGCTAACAGGATAGACTTACACCATCACCACTATGAATGGTTTAGTATATGAGGGTGCAAAGCATTTGGTCAGTTCTCTGAACTATTCTGTAACTTCTCTGGAAGTCTGAAATGATTCACTATGAAGGATTAAACCTTCCAAATGCAAATATATACGCAAACTGAAATATTCTAGGAAGCAAAGCAAGACAAAGGTTAACAAAACCCTTTCTCGTGCAACTGCACATTCATCTTCATTCTCCCCTGAGTCCCACAAAATGGTATTAACAACTCTGTATATGGTTATTAGAAAGTATCTTAAGTAGGCTGTACCTAGAAAGAGAATTATGAGCAGAAATTAAGTGCCTGGTGGGACGCTGGCATTCCATGCATGTGGGTACCAGGTGTTCCTGTACCAAGAATTCGGAGGCTTAAGTTAAGGGCACTAAAACTACCATGGGTATTGTTTTTCATACCTGAGCCATAAAAGGAAGCAGAAATTGTTATATAACGTTTATTCTCCTAGTTATAATTGTTGTCTCAGGCTTACTGCCTCTGTCTGCTAACCACGGCCTAGAGCTGGAAGCGTCTCACCTCCACACAATCCTATCTAGGTCTAGAATGTTTTCATCCTCTGAGACTTAGTGCTGAATAAGCTCACCCTTTCTAGTTCTTTCTGAACTCTGGCTGGCTGGCTCAACTCAGCTGTTCTGGCTCAAACTCCTCTCACAGCTGACTGATTCAACCTAGCTTCTCTGTTTCTCACTGAATTGCTCTGCTTGGCCTCAAACTAACTCTAGCAATCTTTTTCTAATCTTCTGGCTTCTTCTCATTCTCTGGCTCATTCTGTCTTCACCTGTGTCTTCAACCTCTCTCTGTAAAACTCTCCCGGTAAAAACCACCACTGAATTCCACAAACTGAACTGCCACAAACTCCACTGCACTGCTTCTCAATTGACTGACGCAACCGAACAACCTGAACAGCACTGACTAGAACTCAGATCTGCATGCCTCTCTCTCTTGAGTTCTGGGATTAAAGGTGCGTTCCACCATGCCTGGACCTAAGTTTTTCTCTAGCCAAAACTTGCTCTATACCAGGCTGGCCTTGAACTCAGAGATCTGCTTGCCTCTGTCTCCAGGGATTAAAGGCGTGTCTTTATTCCAGCCAGATCACACAGACCTAAAAAGTCTTTGGATGTGATCTCTTGCCAGAGCAGTCATGTTTACAATTTAAATCGCTCTACAAGAAACAGAAGAGTAAGGTTTCTAAGACCAAGTGAAACCATTCCTTATCTGTCACATTTTCAAACATCAAACCTTGTTCTTACTGAGTTTTTTGGAATATCTTTTAATTAAACTTCCAGAGCAGGGACTACAGAAAGGTGGGCAATGTACCATCTCGAGCATCTCTCACAGTAAATTTTATACCCAAGTTAAAGACATAAGGATCTACTTTTTAAAAACTGCAGACTAGCCATCTGACCAGTCTGTACATATCTGAAAGATTATATGCGTGTTTAAATTTTTCCTATGTAACTTCCCTAAACAGATTGTTAAGACTTAGGGGCCGTGAAGACAAGTGAGTGGATAAAGTCCTTGCAGTCCAAATGGAGGTGCAGAGCTTAGTGTGCAGCACACAGGTACAGCAGCAGCCTGCCTGCAGAGCTGGCACTCACGGAGGGGCAGGGGCGCAGCGCTCAAGCCAAGCTCAAGAGCTAGATTAACCAGATGAGCACACTTTGTGTTTATCTACAGAGCCTTCACAGCAGAGGAAGGTGCAAATGAGGAAGACACTCAGCACGTGCTATTAGAAACAGAATAGCAAGGACGAGTGATGGAAGCACCCATTCCCAGGTGGAACCACGTACACAGGGCTGACTCCAGGCTTAATCGTTGAGTAGAGAGGACGTAGCCTGGTTCAGGGTCATGACTTACCCTTACACTGTGTACACTGACACCCTTACAGAGTGTAGTCTGGCACTCTACATCTAGGAGGCATCTGGGACCTGCTGGCCCTATGCTCATCCTACACTCTTCTGGACAACTTGTTTGAGTTCGAGGGAGAGTCTGTAGTCACCCTCAGTTACTCACCTCTTAAAGAGGCATGGCTCTCAACAAAGCCCTTCCTATTAGCTTGTGAGCTATTATGAAATTGCCCTTGTTAATTTACTTGTTAAATTTCTGCCAATTTGCCTTTTTTTTTTTTTTAATTTTCCAAATTTGGAAGGTCAAAAAAAGTTCTAAGAATGGTAACAATGCACTCTGGGCTGGAGAGATGGCTCAGAGGTTAAGAGCACTGGCTCTTCTTCCAAAGATCCTGAGTTCAATTCCCAGCAACCACATGGTGGCTCACAACCATCTATAATGAGATCTGGTGCCCTCTTCTGGCCTGCAGGCACACAAGCAGGCAGAATACTGTATAATACATAAATTAATTAATTAAAAAAAAAAACAAACAGTGCACTCTAACTTGGGTTTTGACTGTTATGAAACGGGCCATTTAGCAGGCACTGACATCATACTAGGTTTCTCTTTGTAGTGTGTGGATAGCAGAGCAGCTTACCACCGCCGAACTTGACTTTTACCTTAAGAAGCGCTTTCCCTTATTTATTAAAACTTCTCACACCAAACTGGAAAGAGGATTTCTCCCAAACACAGCCAACTAATTAGTTCTCCAAATCAGCAGAGTACCTTATGATTCCAGTCACTTCTAACACGATGTACCCATGTCACACAGTTAAAGACTTCAGTGCCGTGTGAGTGGCCCACTTCAGATGCCGCCACTAAAGCCCAGGTGTCTGGAACAGTGCAACCGTCACTAATACACATGCGGTATTCGCACAACTCCCTCTCTGAGGGAAGTTTCTGATAATCTGCTAAGGTGGCTCACAGAACTAAGGAAAACACATTACCTCTATGTACTGGCTCACTACAAAGGCCAGCACGCAGAAATGGGATGCTGGAGACAGAGCTCAGCTGTTAGGAGCATTTGCTGCTCTTGCAGAGGACCCGAATTCAATTCCCAGCACCCACATGGTGGTTCACAACCATCTGTAACTCCAGCTCCAGGGGACCCCATGTCCTCTTCTGATCTCTCCAAGCATTAGGCATGCATGTGGTCCACATACAAACCCAAGACATTTAAAATACATAAATCGGGGGCTAGAGAGATGGCTCAGCGGTTAAGAGCACTGACTGCTCTTCCAAAGGACATGAGTTCAATTCCCAGCAACCACATGGTGGCTCACAACCATCTATAATGTGATCTGGTGCGAATTGTATACATAATAAATAAATAAACCTTTAAAATAAATAAATAAATAAATAAATTAAATAAAATACATAAATCTAAAAAAAATTTTTAAAGACAAACTCACTCACTCAGAAACGGCCAAACAGAAGACACATAGGGCGATCATGACTTATACTAACATTGTGTTTGATCTGTATCTTGGCTTTCTGCTGTTTTGTTGGTTTTAGCACAAAACTCTTAAAAGAGGAGGCTTCTCAGAGTCAAGGAAATGCTAAGAATATCTTCTGTATATCAAGGCCATTCCAGGGGCTAGGGACTACCAGAGGCTCAGGTTTGTTCTCCAGAAAGAACAAGTGACTAGGGGGTTGGGCCTTTGTCCTCTTCCCCTGCCTGGTCTCAACGCCAGGTTAAATTATCACTAACACCCAGTGCTGCCCATACAGAATGAAGCCATGCCACTCCAAAGGGACAGAGTTGAGGGCTCCTGTGCAGCTCAGCGTGTCCGGGCAGACACCGACACTCTGCACACTCCCACGCAGCACTCCTTCGGCTCCTCGTCGGCACCCTCTATAGGTTCATCTACGCCAGGCACTTTCCTAGGTCCTGTGAGCTGCTATACAAACCCAACCAAATCTGAAGGGGTTTTACAAACTGAAGGGAACCTTCAACTTGTACTGGTGGTTTAGAAGTAGAGACGACACCCTACACTGTGCACCTGACTTTTGACGTCCGTGACGCCCTCTAGGTTTGGCCTGTACCTTGCAGAACCACACTGAATTTAAGAACTGGCTGCTGTGTGGGGTAAATCCCTGTAGAGCTGTCACCAGGAATACTGTGGCAAACGGTGGATCAGAGGAAGAAACAACTCTTTCTGAGAGGACACTCAGAGCTCCTTGCAGTCTTGAGGCACGTTACTCTCCCACGGTTTGACGTGCTCGCCCGCTCTGGAAAGCTTGTGAACTTCTCATTCACAGCTTTTGTGAAGATTCATTTACTTATTGGTGATTAACTGAGTTTTAGTAGAGGAAAGGTCTAAGTTGTCAACCAGGCTATCCTGGCAACCTCCAGCCTCTACCCCAAACCTGCCTAGATGCCATCATCAGAATAAACTCTGCTGTCAGGTACGGTTAGATAGTAAGATATCAGCTCACCCCTATTGTGCACAAAAATTAAAAACAAAACAGCAACAACAACAAACCCTGGTGAAGTTTATGTTTTTTGTTTTACCTGGATATTGCCGCTTTTTCCATTATTTCCTGCTGAATGAGTCCAGACGGCTCAATGACATCTAATATAATTATGCTCCACAATTTGTCTGATTTGGGCCTTTGCAACACAGCAGCTTCATCCTCTATGTGTCTCAGCCAAAACTCAAGTGTGTCCTTAGGGAAGTGATTGGCTTCAGATATGAGGTCCAAAGCGAGACAATGCTGGTCTTTCTCCACAGAACTGTAGGGCTTAACCTGACCGAGTGTTCCAGCAAGGATGGGCAAAAGAGAGAAGCCTTCAGACACGTCCAACACGTAGAAGGGGTCAGAGGTGCTCGGCACACTGTCACTCTGTCCACTCCCAGAGTTCATCTCAATATCCTGACAGTGAGTATCCATGGGCTGGCACGGCTGTTCTGGAGCCAGTGAAGACAACACCTTCCTCATCGCCGTCTTGAAGCCCTCGTGATATGGGATGTTGTTAAGCAAAGCAATCTCTGTGGGCTCTAACACACAGGCCTGCTCCAGAGCGTCTGGTCTACTGGTCTGAAGGTTAGCCACAGGGCGCTGCAGAGCTCCGCCTCATTTCCTAGAGAGAACAGGTCTTTACTCTTGGTAAAACTCTTCATAACTTCCATTTCATGCTCCAGACGCAAGATGCTGATACTCTGGATTCTTAGGTAACAATCTTGACAAGATGCTTCCATTGTCACACTGTCCCCAGGCTTTATCCAGTAGTCTTTATTAGTAGAAAAGGACTGAGAGAAAAAGAAAAAAATATATATGTATATATAACTGATTGTCTTAGTCAAAAGCAAGCTGGGGAGGAAAGGGTTTATTTGGTTTACACTTTCACATCATAGTCCATCATTAAAGGAAGTGAGGGCAGGAACCTGAAGCAGGAGCTATGGACGGGTGCTGCTTACTGGCTGGCTCCTCCTGGCTTCCTCAAGCAACCTTGGAGACTGGGTTTCCTTGTGTAGGCCTGGCTATCCTGAACTAGCTCTGTAGACCCGCCTGTCTCTGCCTCCCAACCGTGCACCACCACCAGCCAGCTTAACTACTTTCTTGCAGAACCCAGAACCACCAGCCCAAGGGATGGCACCACCCACAGTAGGCTGGGCCCTCCCCCATCAATTACTAATTATGAAAATGCTCTACGGGCTGGCCCACAGCCCCATCTTATGGAGGCAGTTTCTAATTAAGAAGTTTCCTTTCAGATGACTTTAGCTTCTGTCAAGCTGACACAAAACTAGCCGGCACAACTGATCCCTAGTCAATTTAAGCTGAGTCCCGGTCCACTCCACAGCTGCTGCTGGTCTTGGCAGTTATTCCCACGGTACTGGCATCTCCAGAACGCTGAGGTCTCTTGCTGCAACTGGGCTGCACTGCTGATTCTCCTTCCTCTACCCCGCAAGTGTTGGAATTACAGACATACCACAAAACTTCATGTTGACTTTGTTTTTATTACAATCAGTAGATATGCTGCCAAACTAAGGAAGATGTGGGGATAAAAAGAGCCTTTGTCTAGATGCAAAGGCAGATGAAATTCAGGGAGCAAGCCTCATTGTAGCTTAAACAGACACTCTTTTCTCTGAAGGTAATTTCCAAAAGAACAAAAGCACAACACAATAGTATCTAATATTCCTTAAGCATATGGAAACCTGCTTGTTTAGGGACATCACAGGTTCAGGGAAGCGTATGCCCTGCAGCAAGGACTATACTGTGCTCCTCTCCAGAGTCCCTGTGTGTAATTGTCATATTCCTATTGGTTCTAGGACCAGATAAAAATACAATCTATACCTAAGTGTGGTGGTACATGGCTGTACTACCAAACAGTGGGAAGCTGAGGCAGGCAGATCGCTTGAGGCCACAAAGTTTGCTTCATAACCCTAACTGAGCTCAGTCCCTAGAAACCAAGTAAAGAAAATAAGGGATAGTTGTCCCCCGACCACACGCATGCCACGGGATGTACGTTCCTCCAAGAAACATCTCACACATCACACAAGACAGGCACACACAAAGGAAATAGATGTCTGTGTAGTCCCTGATCTGATCTGCCGAGGCCTGTACGCTGACCTGAAGCTCTGGCCCTGTTGTGACTGACTCTGCTGGCCTTGCTGTAAGGTCTCAGAGCTCTTACTGGGCCATGCCTGAGAACAGGCTGATGCAGTGTACCCTTACAGTCTTGTAGGAATGAGAAGATACACAGGGAAAAAAGCTTCGCTCTCAGCAAGCCACGTTTGAAAATCTTTGTTCATCATTTTTGTTTTCTTATACTGATTTAATGTCTCTGAAGCGTTCTCAGGGAGACCATTTTAAATGCACACAGTGGCAGCAAGCAAGCGCATCTACCCACTGCGCCATCTCTCCAGCCCTGCTACACACGTTCTTATGACCTGGGCTCTACAGCGTCATCAGGGTCCCTATGGCTAAGTACTCATGCATTTAATACTTTTCTAACCCCTTTTTAAAAAAAGCAGCAGTGCTCACTTCAGAAGGAGTTGTACTAAAATTAGAACAATAGGGCTGGAGAGATGGCTCAGCGGTTATGAGCACTGACTGTTCTTCCAGAGGTCCTGAGTTCAATTCCCAGCAACCACATGGTGGCTCACAACCATCTGTAATGTGATCTGATGTGCACAGTATACATAATAAATAAACAAAAAATACTTTAAAAAAATAAAATAAAATAAAATTAGAACAATAGTGAGAGGATTAGCATTGCTTCTGAGCAAGTGAAGTGTTTCATTTTTACATTGTTTAAAAAGATTTATTTATTTATTTAATGTATATGAGTGTCTATGTGTATGCATGTTTACTCGATGCCAGAAGAGGGCATCAGATGCCAGTATAGAGGGTTGAGCCACCATGTGGTTGCTGAGAATTGAATTCAAGATCTTTGGAAGAGCAGCCAGTGCTCTTAACCACTGAGGTATCTCTCTAGCCCATCATTTTTACTTTTTTTTAAAAGCAGCATTTCTTTTGTCTACTGATAACTAATAATTGAAACTATCAAATGAGTAATGAGAGTTGTAACTGAGAAGCATGGAGTAATTTAATTCACTATGTAACCTTGGTTGGCCCCCAAACTGCTTTCAGAGTGCTGGGATTAAAGGTATGTGACACTGTAGGCAGTTTTTGTTTCTAATAAATACTTTAATGTACACTTGTGACAATTCATACACACAAACACCACATCTTTATCATATGTGTACTCTCAATCTCACCCCCAGGAACTTTTAAGTCCTCTCTCTCACTTTCCAGAGGAATGATTTTATCTCTCTTATTATTTTTTGAGACTGGGTCTCAATATGTAGGCCTGGTCTGTCTAGCTTTTGCTATATAAACCAGGCTGTCTTTGAATTCCCAGAGATTAGCCTACCTCCTGATGCCTTGACAGTGCTGTGCTTAGCTGCACGCAACACCACAGCTGGCTTTAATCTCTCTTCCAAACTATACGTTCGCTATTTAAATTTACTTTTGAACAAAGAAAATTGTAATTCTGAAATATTTAAGTAATACCTCTTTTGCTAAAAACTTCATCTCCAAAGTAATTGCTTTTTCTTTTTGGCCACTAACATTTACTTGATAAAAGCAACTAACTTTGATTTGGTGTTGAAGTTTGATTTAAATGTTTTAGAGATTTATTTATTTATGCATTTTTAAATGTACCGATGTTTTGTCGGCATACGTTTGCACTTTAGGAGATGCCATTGGACCCCTGGGGCTATGGGTATAGCGGTGCAGAGCTGCAGTGTGTGCAGAGAATTGAGCCTGGTCCTCTGGAAGAGCAGATGTTTCCTGAGGAGACAACGCTCACCTGCAAGGGCCTGCACTGGGTAAACAGCCTGCTCCCAGCACGTCTCCTCAGCGGGGCCTGTGCACAGACTGTGCTCGTCATCAAGCTGGAGAACAAACCAAACCACAATGGCATCACGCACGCCTTCCTTAACAGCGGGGACAGCAAGAGGCTGCGGCTTTCTAGTTGCAAGACTTTTCAACTCCTGAAAAGAAATGTAAAAAGGATGAGAAAACCGAGGTTAGGAAACTAGTAAGGAGCCAAAACAATTTAAATAATAAAAAAGAATGAGAAGGCTTTATACACTGACTGTGCAGCCCGCTCGGTGTCACACAGCTCCTCTCTGCAGCTCACAGTCCTTTCCTGCACAGCTGGGGAATCACAGAATACCATGTGTACTAAACAGACAGGAGACACATCCACACGCTACTGATAAGAAAAAACCACCAGTGACACAGTGGTAGATGACAAATGCATGCAGCAAAGCAACATCGTTGTTTTATTCTGGAAACTACACATGTGTACATGCATGCTTACAGAAAGAAAAGCAAGCCCGGAATGACACACTTAAAACAAGAGATGCAGGGGAAGGAGGCAACGTTTTAAAAGGTGACACTGGGGCGTCTTCTGTCTGTTCTGTAACTCCTTAAAAGTGTTAAACAGGTAGACATTATTTTTTTAAACTAAAAGCTTTTATACGGTGTATGTGGATTAAGGAAAATTTCAAATGAAAACTATTAAAATAAAAACCAGCTGTGATAAAGTACTTAACAGCCGCACTCCCATTACTCCTGGAACACTTTGTCTACCCGGCATCCACAAAAAAGTGAACTTAAAACAGCTACAGACCACGCCAAGAGAAGGCCAGTGAAAGGCGAAGCATCTGACGCTAAGAGCGCACGCATCACCTTCCTTCTGCCATCACAGGGAGTGCTCACAACAGCACACAGGACAGCATTCACTCCCAACAAACCCAGGGAGCTTTCCCCTGATATGGAAAAAGAATACTTTCAAAGAAATTCTAACTTGCTGCTTATCATTCTTCATAAGTAGAGCCTCATGTACATTAAAAAAGAAAGCCAGGCATGGTGGTGCACACCTTTAACCCCAGCACTCGGGAGGCAGAGGCAGGTGGATTTTGGAGTTGGAGGCCAGCCTGGTCTACAGAGCGAGTTCAAAGATACACAGAGAAACTCTTACCGGTGAGTATTGGGGGGTGAGGGGAGAGACGGGATGGGGTGGTTAAAATTAAACTTCTTGTTTTTACCTGAAGACTGTTGAAATCAACTTTTATAATCTGGAAGCAGTCTGTCAAAGGCAGATATCCTCCAGGAATCCGACTCATCTTTTCAGTGGTGTATGGTTCAACTGTTTCTTCAGTATCTACCAAAGAATAGGCTGGGCTCTGAAATTTCACATTTGTTGGCAAATGGATACCAGCAATGTCCTTAGCACCCACCCTAGTAAGAGTTCAAAGAAAAGGTAAGGTATAACACAGATTTTGTAAATTATCAAATATCATCTAATACTCAAGAAAATATAAACATAAAGATGAAATAAAATCCCATGGCCATAGATTTCTTAATTATATCCATAATCACATGAAGAAAAAAATTAAAATAAGTCTATATTCAAATTAACAAGTTTGAGCCAGGTGCAGTGGCACATGACTGTTATCCCAGCACTCAGGGAGGCAGAGGCAGGCAGATCTCTGAGTTCAGGGCCAGCCTGGTCTCTAAAGCAAATACAGTACAGCCAAGGCTACCCAAAGAAACCCTGTCTCAAAAAAAAAAAAAAAAAATTAACAACTCTGTGGTTAAGCATGCTTGCTGTTGTTGCAGAGGCCTTGAGTTCAGTTGTTCCAACACATGTCAGCCATCTCACAACCACATACAACTCCAGCTACAGGGGATGCAACACCCTCCTAGGGACTCCACAGATACCACATACACATGGCACACATTTACACAAACACACATGCAGAAATAAACATTTGAAAAGTACACAAAGAGGGCTGGAGAGATGGCTCAGAGGTTAAGAGCACTCACTGCCTGCTCTTCCAAAGGTCCTGAGTTCAATTCCCAGCAACCACATGGTGGCTCCCAGCCATCTATAGTAAGATCTGGTGCCCTCTTCTGGCATGCAGGCAGAACATGGTATACTTAATAAATAAATAAATCTTTTTAAAAAAAAGATATACAAGGAAAATATTTAGAACATGTAGTCAACAAATGATTCATATTCAAAATGTACTTTTGGATTCCAGCAAGTTAACAGAAGACAAACAAGACAGAGAAGACACCTAGCTGCTTCGCCACAGGGATAGCCAAGTAAAATATGAATGTGAGCGATCATAAAGCAGTGAGGTGAAAACAGGACAGTCAACAGCAAGGGTTGGAGAGAATCCTGTCCCACACGACTGTATTTATTGGTATTCTTTAACCAATTAAAATACCACAGAGACATTTATATACGTAGAGCTGAGAGCCAACCAGTGCGGTCTCATTCACCAACTAGGCACCTGAGGCCCATGTGTCTGGCGGGTAGCCTGAGCCTACCCTGCGCCTACCAGCATCTAAACACTTTTACTATCACCCGGTCACATGAAACAAAAAGATAAATGAACAATTCACAGCAAAGACAAGAAGTAGGTATTTACCGGTGGTTAGTTCATTTTATTTTTTTCTTTTATTCATCAATACTTGCAACACTATTTTTATGTTGTCTCTATACAGGAAGGAGAGTTCTCTGAATGATTTAAAATTGCATCTGCCCAATCACTGCATTAATGAAGTTAACAAGAAAAACAATACTAAGTTGGGCGTGGTGGCGCACGCCTTTAATCCCAGCACTCCAGAGGTAGAGACAGGCAGATCGCTGTGAGTTTGAGGCCAGCCTGGTCTACAAAGCAAGTCCAGGAGAGCCAAGGTTAACACAGAGAAACCCTGTCTCAAAAAACAAAAAGAAAAACAAACAACAACAACAACAAAAAACAATACTAAAATTTATCTTCACATTGGAAATCCTTTTTTTTTTTTTTTAATTTATTTATTATGTACAGAGTGTTCTGGACACCAGAAGAGGGGCATCACATCTCATTACAGGTGGTCATGAGCCACCATGTGGTTACTGGGAATTGCACTCAGGACCTTTGGAAGAGCAGCCAGTGCTCTTAATCTCCGAGCCCTCTCTCCAGCCCCACATTGGAAATCCTTACTTGAACTTCAATTAAAATCAATCTGAACTTAAATTTTTTCTGCACAACTTCTCACACAAGTTGTATGAAAATAAAGCTGGCTTTGGGGCCGGGCGTGGTGGCGCACGCCTTTAATCCCAGCACTCGGGAGGCAGAGGCAGGCGGATCGCTGTGAGTTCGAGGCCAGCCTGGTCTACAAAGTGAGTCCAGGACAGCCAAGGCTACACAGAGAGACTCTGTCTCGAAAAACCAAAAAAAAGAAAATAAAGCTGGCTTTGATCCTAGAGTTCTACTTAAAATAAATAAGACTAAGCATTACAAGCATGCACTAAGCTGTGAAATAGTGTTCTTATTTTGGGGGTCTCGGGGTGGGAGGGATTTTCGAGACAGAGTTTTTCTGTGTAGCCCTGGCTGTCCTGGAACCTGCTCTGTAAACCATGCCTCAAACGCAAGAGATCTGGCTGCCTCTGCCCCGCCTCCCCACCCAGTGTGTCACCACCGCCTGGCTTAGTGTCTCTCTAACCACTTACTTACCTGTGATGTCTTCGTATCTCTGCACACTCTACTGCCATCCCAAATATAACAGCACTTGCTGGTATAACTTTCCCATACTTTCCACAATTTCCATTTTCTCCTTTGGTCTGAAAATATAATAAAGTCACATCACTACATGTACAAATAAGTATGTGCATAAGTGTGTTTATATACAGGCTAAAAAGTTTTTCCTTTAAAAAGTATTTTCACTGGTATGTGTGCGTCTGTGTGTGTGTGTGTGTGTGTGTGTGTCTAGGACAACCAAGGCTACACAGAGAAACCCTGTCATGAAAAACAAAAAACACGAACCAACCAAATAAATATAAATGTAATTTAATGTTTAGAATACAAGCACAAAAAGAAAAGAAAGGAGTATAAAGCTAGTTCAATTTAAAATATGATTTAATAAAAAACAAAAAGCAAAACAAAAAGGAAAGTACTGAAGAGATGGATCAGAGGTTAAGAGGACTGGCTACTCTTGCAAAGGACCCAGGTTCGACTCCCAGCACCCACAAGCAGCTCATAACCCTCTCTAACTCCAGTCCCACAGGGTGAGATGCCTTCTTCCGACTTCCACAAGCCCTGCACACATGTGAGTCTCACACACACATCCCCAACAGGCAACCACACACATGCATGCAGGCAAAACTCTCAAATACATAAAACAAAAGTAAAGATAATTAAATGTTTTTTGTTGTTGTTGTTATTTTGTTTTGTTTTGTTTTTTTAGTTTTATTTTATGTGCATTGGTATGTAGGTATCAGATCCCCTGGAGCTGGAGTTAGAGACAGCTGTGAGCTGCCATGTGTGTGCTAGGGATTGAACTCAGGTCCTTTGGAAGAGCAGACAGTGCTCTTAACCACTGAGCCATCTCTCCAGCCCCCAAAATAATTAAATCTTTAAAAACAGAAAGAAAATAAAACCAGGCATGAAATGTAGCTCCGCAGTAGTGCACTGGCCATGTGTAAGGCACCAAGGTCATCTCTAGAACTGGAAAAAAGTCAACTTGAAAAATAAACGACTCTTCTATGTCCCATACATATCATCTTCTGTAATCACTGGATTTTACCACAGTGCATTAACACATACAGTAAATTAACTACAATATACACACGGCTACAGGAGAGCTCAGTGTGCTGTCTAGGAGCCTGAGTTCAGTGAGTACCTGAAAACTCCACTGAACTAACATTACTACCCTTTTCCTAGAGATTTGCCAAAATTCCACGCATTGACTGCTGGGAGATTCAAAGCACATCCCTCTTCCACAACTATAGTCAAGAATTTAGTCAGCACTTCCACACATAAGCTCATCCAGAGTCCCTCCTTCCTGTAGTGGTGCATGCAGTGCTGCCAAGTGCTTTCCCTTGTGAACTGGACTGGTGTGTGCAGTGCACATCGTGTTACACTGCTGTCAAGTGCTTTCTCTTATCTTTTGCACCTTGCACACACTCTCGGGACTCAGTGAGCCCCTTGGAATAATGACTACATGCTCGAGTTTAAGTGCTTGCAGGCTGCTTACCTTTGGCTGAAGAAGTAAATTCTCCCACGCATGAATTAAACTCTCCACAATTCCTTCTCCAAATACACCTGCATCGACAGTTTCTGTTACAACTAGGGACACTCTATAGAATGATGTTTTAAGGATACATGTAAGTAAACTGACATACTGTTTATACAAACTGTCAAAGCTCAGACAAAAGGGCAAATATGTTATAGAAAACCTCTACCTAAAATGTTCTAATACATTTCAGTATCTTTCCCGCCTCTCTTGATCATGAACTCTTTTTCCTTGCTCTGGGCAGAGAAGGGTTACTTTCCCAGGCTCTGTTCACTGCCTAAGTCCTTAAGGGTAAGTCGTGCCCACATTAAACACTGAGCATCTAACTCTCACTCTATAAAATGTTTCTCTCCCAGCCTGGAATGGTGGTTTCTATCTCTAGACCCAGAACCTGGGACCTGAAAGCACACTGACCAGGCAGAAGTTAAAAGTCATCTTTGACTACATAGTGGGTTTGAAGCATGAACCCCTGCATTAAAAAGCAAAAACCAGGGACTGGAGAGATGGCTCAGTAGTTAGAGCACTGGCTGCTCTTCCAAAGGACCCGGGCTCATATCCCAGCACCCACATACCAGCTCACAACTGTCTGTAACTCCAGCTCTAGGGGATCTGACACCCTTACATATATGCACATATGCAAGCAGGCAGAGCACCAATGTACATAACATTTTTTAATTTTTAAAAGTTTCTTCTTTAAAAAAAAAAAAAAAAAAAAAAAAGCAGAACCCAACCAGGGAAGGAATACAGCCACAGATTCTCCACCATCAATGATCCTTATTTCTTTTTGTTGTTTTGGTCATTGTTTTCCAGACAGGGCCTCTCTGGTAGTCCTGGATCTAGCCACCACCCGGCATGAACTTCCTTTTCAGGTGTCTTTAAGAACAAATTGTTTGTTTTGTGTATGAATATGTGTGTGCACTATTTGTGTGCGTACAGGCGTGCCACAGTGCACATGTCAGTGTCAGACACTACTCTCCCTCTACCTTGTGGTTGCAGGGACTGAACTCAGGTCATCAGGCTTGGCAAATGTCTTTACCCACTGGCCACGCTGCCAGGCCAGTTTTAAATCTGACCAGAACCTTCCCTCTCAAAAGTTCTCTTAGTACCTTCTGTGACACTGCACGTACCCGCGTCTCTCTTACCACTTGTCAGGTCTTTGCAAACACCTCCTCCAGAGCACTGCTTTCATTCATTCATCCTGCCTAGACAACTCAAAGACACTCCCTTTGCTCCTTCTCTGAATTCTTTTCACTTTCACTGTCAGCACCGTTCACTTTGTAGTCTAAAGATAGACCAAAATTTCATAAATATTCCTTATGCCCCTCTCCAGACTTGTAAGTATCTGAAGGGTAGGATGACTTGCGTGTCCTCCATAGTGCCCTGACCCAATTATATCTATGCACAGAAAACATTCAGCATTTATGGCCACACGCCCTTAGAATATTTCAAATTGTCTAGTCTCACAACTTAGTCCAGAAATCTGCTTATGGTCAAAGTGAATGAATAATAGTCTAAGTAGAAACACTTATTTCAGCTTGCTTCAAGAGCAGTCTATTACAAATTTACAAATTTGTAGTACAAATTTGTACTAGTACTAGTACTAGTACAAACTAGTACAAAATTACAAATTAAAGTAACCTCTGAGCCGGGCGTGGTGGTGCACGCCTTTAATCCCAGCACTCGGGAGGCAGAGGCAGATGGACTGCTGTGAGTTCGAGGCCAGCCTGGTCTACAAAGCGAGTCCAGGACAGCCAAGGCTACACAGAAAGACCCTGTCTTGAAAAACCAAAAAAATAAAAAGTAACCTCTAATTCGTGCTACTCCAAATCATATGCTGAAGCCCTAACCCTAACAGCACTGTATTTGGAGACAGAGCTCTTAGGAGGCCGTTAGTTCAATAAGGTCACCAACATGAAGTCCTAATCCAACAGAGGCAAAGTCACATGAGGACAAAAAGAGCAGGTAGCCAACTGCAGCCAGGAGAATGCCTGCCTGAAAATGATGTGCCTGTAGTTTAAATTCTGTGACCTTTAATATTTTGTTATTATAACATGTAAACTAAGGCAACTTTGTTTTTTTATAAAATGAGTACACACCTGCATAAGGATCTGATAAACCTCCTCACCAACAAAGACCACTGAAGGGTAAATACCATGCACTCATTATTAAAACTGGAAGATCTAAAAATCAGAGTTCAAATAATAACAGAACACCAAAAAAGTTCTTCACGTATGAACTACACTTAAGTGAGACAGAAGACAGACGGCATCGGCAGCTATACAAGTATTACATTAGGAAAGGGAAAGTGGGGTTGGAGAGATGGCTCAGAGGTTAAGAGCATTGTCTGCTCTTCCAAAGGTCCTGAGTTCAATTCCCAGCAACCACATGGTGGCCCACAGCCATCTATAATGAGATCTGGTGCCTACTTCTGGTGTGCAGGCATACATTTGGGCAGAATACTGTATACATAATAAATAAATCTTTAATTTTAAAAAGGGGAAAGTGCTTGAAAAGATAGGCAGACACTTTCTAAATGCCTTCTTGTTCTGAGAACCCACTGCTCTCCTGCCCACAGTGAGACTGCAGATACAAACATGGCTTCTATAAAGGTGCTTTCATTGTTTTCAGGACACAGGACAAAGCACTCTGTCAACTGGCACTTCCAAATGTTCATTTTAATCAAGGACACCAATGAAAACATGATGTCTGCTGAGGGTGAATGGCTCACATTGTAAGCACAGTTATTTAACACTGTTGACCTACAGGAAGTCAGTCTACTTTTATGGACAAGACGTCTGAGTTTAGCCAGGTGTGTTGGCGCATACCTTTAGTCCCACCCAGTACTTGGGAGGCAGAGGCAAGAGGATCTCTGAGTTCCTGGCCAGCCTGGTCTACAGAATGAGCTCTGGAACAGCCAGGGCTACACAGAGAACCCTATCTCACAGTGACATGCTAAAGAACGGTTTGTTACTATCAATTTTTCTTGAGTTCTTTATTACTGTTTAAAAAGCACATGTGACTATAAAGACCTGCATTTTTCTTAAGCTAGGTGATAGCCACATCTCCACAAAACAAGGATATTGTTAGTGCTGTTGTTAACACAAGAAGCTGGAAAGGTATATTAATGGTTTTGGTGAATTATAAACATACCTTTCAGGAATGTGTTTTGGAATTTCTATATCGAGTGACTTCATGTGTAGGAGCTTTATCCCAGTCTCCATCTTGTTTGCAGCCACTACATCACACGCAAGTTCATACATGGTCTTGGATAATTCACAGGCATATACTGAGTGTGCACCAGCTTTTTTAGCAAACATGCTGTAAAAGAAGAAAAATCCATTATATCTTTTTCCAATTTTAATAAAATTATGATGCTTCAAACATTTTTCCATTCTTTAATATAACCATCATTTGTTCTGCATTAAAAAAGCTTGAGGCTAGCGAGTTGGCTCAATGGGTAAGCATTTGCTATGCAAGTCTGACGCTCACAGTCCAATCCCTGCAGCCCACAGTGGGAGGAGAAAACTGATTCCTGAAAACTAGTTAACTTCTGACTTCGCATACTGTGGTGAGCAAGCAGGCTTGCAGGTGATATATGTACACGCACACACAGAGTAATAATAATAATCTAATTAAAAGGTAAGATAAGGCCAAGTATGGTGGTTATGTGCCTTTAATCCCACCACTTGGGAGGCAGAAGCATATCTTAGGAGGATATCTCTGTGATACCCAGGCCAGCCTAGTCTACACAGCAAGCTCCAAGGACTACACTGAGAAACTCTGTCTCAAAATAATAATAATAACAATAGCAATAAATAAAAAGAATGAACTAATATACTTGTTTAAAAACAAATCATTTGCCAGGCGTGGTGGTGCACGCCTTTAATGTCAGCACTATAGGAGGCAGAGGCAGGCAGATCTCTGTGAGTTCAAGGCCAGCCTGGTCTACATAGTGAGTCCAGGACAGCCAAGGCTACACAGAGAAACCCTGTCTCGAAAAACCAAAACCAAAACAAAACAAATCACTTGCCAAGCATGGTGGAGCACACCTTTAATCCCAGCACTGGGGAGGCAGAGGCAGGTGGATCGCTGTGAGTTCGTTCAAAGGCAGCCTGATCTACAAAGTGAGTCCAGGACAGCCAAGGTTATATGGAGAAACCTTGTCTTGAAAAAAACAAAACAAAATCTAAAATTTATTATGCAGAATTTCAGTAATCCCAAGTTGCTCTTAGTTTTCTTGAATTTTTTTTTTTTTTGGTTTGAACTTTTGATTAGTAAAATCATAGAAAAAAAGTATAAAATTAACAGTTCTATCAATAACACTAACAATATCATGAGAAACAACTACTATTTTTACAAACCAATGTTAGAATTTGTTTGTTTGTTTGTTTTTCCAGACAGGGTCTCTCTGTGTAGCCTTGGCTGGCCTCAAACTCACAGCGATCCACCTGCCTCTGCCTCCCGAGTGCTGGGATTAAAGGCGTGCGCCACCATGCCCAGCTCAATGTCAGAATTTTGGTATCTAACAAACCTGTTTAATTCATGTAAATATAATAAAAGTAATAATTACAACAAACCTCAGTATTCCAGTTCCTGTGCCAATATCCAAAACACTTGTGGACCCCGAGCCCACCGCCTTCTGGATCGCTGCATTGTAAATCCTATTCCTCCTGGTGTCGTTAAGCATGACGAAGTGCCAACGTTCCACCAACCAGTTTGCAACGCGATAAAAGTTCTCCTTGGCGTCACTGAAATCAGGGTTTAGCTTCACCGCTCTATGAAAATACCCAGCTGCCTCATCTCGAAAGCCCATTCTAGATGAGGAAGAGACAGAGTACGTTCACCTCCGTGTGACCAACGGCGGCGGCGCCCCTGTTGGTGCACTAACCCAGCCTGAGCATCCTCACCGCTGCCCCCGAGCCCACAGCAGTCCACCTCCTCTGCAGGTCATGAGCACGGCACTCTCCTGACTTCTTTTCTGAGTTTCTGCCTGTGCATCTCAGATGTCTTAGGGCACCCCTAGGTGGAGTGGAGGCGTCCAAGGCATTGACTTGTACTGAGCTGAATATGAGCAGATTAAAAAAATAAGACAAAGAAGAAATACTACAAGTCATCTGAGCGCTGCTTCTCAGAAGTGATGAAGAACTCCCTGTCACGGTTTAAGAGTTAATCGTAGGCTGACTGCACTGCCCACGACCAGAGTGCATCTCACACACCACCAGACTCAGCAGCTTCCAAACTGGTCTGGACTTTGCTCAGCCTACTTACCCACTCCCTGACCAGAGACATAGATTTCTACAAATATCAAGTTCCATACACAGCTGTTGTCATAAACCAGCAATTTACGGGCCACACAGTCAATACAGCAGAACAAATGGAATTCTTCTCCCTCTCACTTTAGGCACCATCCATTCTAAAGAAACTTAATCAGACGATTCATTCTGAACGTGGTTACGACAAATGAACCATCTAACAAAAGGGCAGTGCGATGTTAAATTGTAAGTGCTCGTGTTTTAGTTTAAAATGAAAACATTAAGGTCAGTATATGTTATTTCTTTGTTACCCTGAAGGCAGAGATATCTTGTTTATACGCTGGAACTGCCCAGGACACATGATAGTAGAAAATACATGGTGTTAATGTAAACAAGCCTCACCATGCTAAACCAAAGTGTGTAAGGAGGACGATGGCTGCTCAGTTCCTTTACCTTGTCACAACTCTACACTGTACACACTCCTTCCCCAGAGCCATGGCCCTGCCCGGTCCTGAGTCAAGTAAGGGCCCTTGGGAGTAGGAGACAAACTACTAGGTTGATTATCAACAGCCAATAGACTCCAGATACATTTAAGAGAAATTCTGTGGTCACTTACACTTTGTGGTTCATTACTAATAACATTAATGATTTGAGAGAAAACAACAACGCATGAGAACAGCTAGAAGGAATATATAAAATGAGATTCATTTATTAAATTCCTTAAAGTTGAAAGTACAACTTGCCAATCTGGCAGAACAATGCTCTTTCCCCATTACTTTAAAACTTTCTAACTCAAAAGCAATGCTGGCCTTTGGCTGTGGTTCCTGTAATTCCTTGGCAATGCTTATGGCTTGTGATGGTGTGCATAAGAGCTCACGTGGCAAGCCTGACTGGGATCCCTTGAGACGCCTGCTGACACGTGGGTACTCACACTGGGAAGGGTTTTGCCTGCCTTAACTGACGATGAGTGCTTCCACGCGCCTCAGTGTTTGTATAAGCAATGTGATTGCGCTGGACAGGACTTTTATTCTAGAGTCTAGAATTTGGGTATGCATCATATGGAGGTGGTACCTGAGTATACCGCCTCCAATAAAAACACTGTGTACTAGGCCTCAGAGGAGCTTTCCAGATTATAAACATATGACGCAGAGTAAAGGTGGAAATGTGCACTGTGACATCAGAGAGGACCTTGAGGACTGCTCTTGGATTCTCTCCAACGTTGCCAGTGTTCTCTTTCCTTTTGCTGGTTTTGCGTTCCAATCAAACTAAGACAATCCGTTAATGACTTACTACCAACCTCACCCATTTTTGTCTGCTGTGCAAAAAACTTACACGGCCTTCTAACAGTTTCCTACAGTTGCTAAGAAGACACTGCAGGAGGGAAATTTTGCCTTCTAGTGCCACTATAGTCATGGTTTCTCGAGAATCACACGCCCTGTGTTCACGGAAGGCAACAGTGTTCCAGCGCATGGCACCAGAGCATGCAGTGATGGGCAGCTACTCTAGAACTCTAGCCTAGTGGAGAGCTCCTTAACAGTATGCTCCAAAGTTTATACTTCCCCATTAAGCTTTCTCTGGCACCCCAAAAGGAAAAATTCTAGCATTTTCCAAAGAAGAGATTCACCAGCTTTCTGGCATCCTATGAACCACAGCTATGCCTTTTCAAACAAGGACTGGATCTGAGCCCAGTAAGGAAAACTCTCCCTTGAATACGTCCTCAGCACTAGGGGTGTGACTCATATAATATACTATAAAATTGCCATGGACCAGCAAGACGGCTCAGCAGGCAAGGGTTCTTGTCACTAAGCCTGAAAACCTCAGTTCAATCCCCAAGACCTAGCTCATGGAAGGAGAAAACCAACTCTCTCTGACATCCACAGGCACATCTTGGCACATGAACCCGCAACACAGGTATCCATACACACGTACCCACATGTGCACATAAAAAATAAACCTGATTTTTAAATTGCCAGATTACATACCATATTCACATATCATTCCCATATTCTTTTTGAGTCTCACTCACGTTGCTTATATTACATTTCCCTATTCAAAGGACTGTACACACAGGCAGAGTCGGGCAGAGATGTAATCTCCAGCTGAAATATCACCTAAGCCCACAGGTTAAAGACCAGACTGAGCTGGTGGTAAGCCTCCATCTCAAAACCAAACAAAGTAAGTTACTGTATAACTTACACTCGCTTTGGACTGGTAAAAAAAAAAAAAAAAAAAAAAAAACCAAGCCTCATTGTAGTGAGGTCACTACAAACCTGAAGAGATGCTATCCCATGCTATTGCAAATCACTTCATCATCAGGAAACAGCTCCAAGGCCTGCTCATAGCAGCCAAGTAAGTCTTGTACTCTACTGAGTGCATCAAGCTCTTCAGCCCACTTGAAAAGTGTATACTGAAAAGTTTCCTTCACAAACAAGAAAAAAAAAATTACAAATTAGTAAACAAGAAAGAATTCATAACTCTAGCTGAAGATTCCAACAAATGGAACTATAAATGGAACGATGACCTTAAATTGCTAATTTTTAGTAAGTACAGTTTGCCAAATGTGGTGGTTTGAGTAAGGACAGCCCCACGGGCTCACACGTGTGAGTGATGGTGATACAGCTGTCTCTAAGTCACTGCTGTTCCTGTAAGTAACCCCAATAAAACTCACTGGTTCACCAAGTTGGACTTTGGTGGGATCCATATTTTGGTCTGTCATGGGGTCGCTATCTAGAGTGAGTATGTATGTGTTGCGTCCCCCAAGTTTGGTAAAAAAAAAAAACATATCCTAACTGCACTATCTTTAAATCAACACCTCCTGACAATCCATACTGTTACGGCTTAACCTGACCGTTACAGTCACTTGGTACAATGCACCAACTTCCTCCTCACTGCCAACCTAGCCCGTCTCATTTCCCTCTAACGGTTTGCCACGACACTGAACTATGGAAAGAAGGCAGGCTCACACATTCCAGCTTCAAGTCAACGAACTTTACACACAAGAGTCAACACCTGGAACTGAATTATAACAGTTTATTAGAAAGATAAGGATAACGAAGGAGATTCTTTTCTTACATGGTAGATAGTCTAGATACCTAGGTCTTACACGAACAGCTCAACAGTTCTTCCATAGGTTAGTAGAATGGGGAGCTAGGAACACTGGTCAGTAGCTGAGCACTTTCCTGGGATGCCTAAGGCCCTCAGTTTCGACTCCGGTAACAAGAAAAATGAGTAAATAATACAACAGCTAAGGGGCTGAGGAGATGGCTCAGCAGGTAAGAGCAGTGCTTGCTGCCCTTGCAGAGGACCCAGGTTCAGTTCCCAGCACTCAGCTGCTTACAACTGCCTATAATTCTAGTCCCAGGAAATCGAGCCGGGCGGTAGTGGCGCACGCCTTTAATCCCAGCACTCGGGAGGCAGAGGCAGGTGGATCACTGTGAGTTCGAGGCCAGCCTGGTCTACAAAGTGAGTCCAGGACAGCCAAGGCTACACAGAGAAACCCTGTCTCAAAAAAAAAAAAAAAAAAAAAAAAAAAGGAAGAAATCGAATGCCCTCTTTTGGTCTTAGATACACGCACACATGTGGAATGTGTGTATATATACATACACACACACGTACACACATATATTATACACACACATATACATACACACATACATATACATGCAAATATGCTTACATATTAAATTTATTGATTTATTTTTGGTTTTTCAAAACAAAGTTTCTCTGTGTAGCCTCGCTATCCTGGAACTCACTCTGTAGACCAGGTTGGCCTCAAACTCAGAGGCCTGCCTCTGCCTCCCGAGTGCTGGGATTGAAGGCATGTGCCACTACTGCCTGGCTATGTACTAAATTTAAAATTTTTTAAATGCAAGTTTAGTGACTCAGTGTGACTGAAGTGTGGGTATAGGTAGCAAAGAGAATATCAAGAAAGCAAACAGAAGCTTGAGGCTTTTGCAAAGAAATATGAATTTGGTTTCCTATAAAAGGAAACCAGAAGCCAGGCGTGGTGACGCACACTTTTAATCCCAGCACTCGGGAGGCAGAGGCAGGTGGATCGCTTCGAGTTCGAGGCCAGCCTGGTCTACAAAGTGAGTCTAGGACAGCCAAGGCTACACAGAGAAACCCTGTCTGGAGAAAAACAAACAAACAAACCAGTTACTAAGTCCTACTGAATGCTGGTTATTACGTTTGTTTGTTTGTTTGTTTGTTTGTTTGTTTGTTTAAAAATAAGACAAGGGCTCACACAACCCAGGCTAACCTCAAACTCATTGTGTAGCTGAACTTCTGAGCCCCCCTGCCTCTACCTCGCACATGCTGGGATTACAGCTTATCCTTGCCACACTAGGTTTAGCCCTTGTGCACAATTCTACCAACTGAGCTACATCTCTGGCCATACACCTAAGTTTTACGTAATTATTTTTTCTGTGTTGGGACTGGAACCCAGAGCCTCACATCCAGGGCCATTCTAAGGCAGGCTGTTGTCCAGGTCTATCCTCCAAGCCAAACAACTGCCACTTTGGGGGGGGGGGGGCGGAGATAACTGTGCCACCTGCAAAAGATCACACCAGATGGACCTGTTGACCTTTTCAATCCCTCCCAGAACGGCAGGCTGGGTCACATGACACTCTCCTGCTGTTCCATACCACCTGTTTTTGTTTTTTAAAGATTTACTTACTTGTTTATTTATTTATTTATTACGTATACATTGCTCTGCCTGCTTGTACCCCTGAAGGCAAGAAGAGGGGACCAGATCACATTCTAGATGGTTGTGAGCCACCATGTGGTTGCTGGGAATTGAACTCAAGACCTCTGGAAGAGCAGTCAGTGCTCTTAACCACTGAGCCATCCCTCCAGCCCCCTCCATACCACCTGTTCTGAGCAATACTATCCTAACTGCACAGCTTAGGGTACAGTCTAGAGCAGTGGTTCTCAACCTTCCTAATGCTGTGACTCTTTAATACAGTTCTTCATGCTGTGGGGACCCCAACCACAAATTATATTCATCGCTACTTCATAATGATAATTTTACTACTGTTTCAATTGTAATGAAATACCTGATATGCAACCCTGTGACCAGGTCCTGACATTTCTACGAGTTACAAAAGCCTAATGCTACTGACATCTAGTGGGCAGAGGACAGACCAAGGAAGACAGTATACCTTCTGCACACGATAACGCAAAACCTCCAGCGCAGGGCTAATTTAAATTAGATACTGAAGGAGAGAAAGAATTACCCTGCCTCGTTCGCACTTAAGGGGCCTTTGAAATCTTAAGTGAGGCAGAAATTTTGAAAGAGGTGTGTGACAACTCTTGACTTTTGTTACTAAAACATCGCTGTATTGAGAGGGGCTGCAGAGAGCCTCAGTCTATCTCTGTCTCTCTCTGTCTCTGTCTCTCTGTTACACACACACACACACACACACACACACACACACACACACACACACACACACACACACACACACACACACACACACACACACACACACACACACACACACACACACACACACACACACACACACACACACACACACACACACACACACACACACACACACACACACACACACACACACACACACACACACACACACACACACACACACACACACACACACACACACACACACACACACACACACACACACACACACACACACACACACACACACACACACACACACACACACACACACACACACACACACACACACACACACACACACACACACACACACACACACACACACACACACACACACACACACACCACCCTGTTGGCCACCGGGAAGGAAGGCCTCACCTTCACGTCGTCTTTGAGCTCTGGTGCCAGGCTGAGCACTAGGAGGTAGTGGGCATAAGCAGTGCCGAAGTCCTGGGCGCCCAAACAGTGCTCAGCGCTCTGCAAGGATCGCGCCACCAGCCGGTCCCGGCCGGCCGCACCTGCGCCACCACCCCCTGCTCCCCGGCGGGACCTGGGCCTCGAGTTCGGCATGGCTGAGTCTCCGCTCGGAAGCCCACGAGGAAGACGCCCTTGTCCGGAAAAGAGTCTCCAAGCCCAGGACCCAAGGAAGCAAGAGAACACACAGAGGTTGGAGGAGATCACCTCCACAGAGTGGGGAGCTCCGCCTTCTCAGCAGCGGACGGAGCTGCGCGCGCACCGGCGGCGGCGCGCTGTGATGACGTCACCCGGCGAGCCGCGCGCGCTCTCGGGGAAAGCGCCGGCACTGCTAACGCCGAGGAGTACATGGGATGTAAGCCCCTTCTGCTCCGCTGTCACGTTGCTTTGACCGGCCAGGTTTCCCACCTTGTACAGTGTGCCGCTGCGAGTCTCAAGACTCTGCTCGCGTCAGGCGTGCGCGATGCTCCAGGCCTCTGGATCTCAGCGCACCACTCGTACTTGTGCAAAACGAAGTAAAAAACTCATTAAATTTGGCCATGGTGTAGTCTCTTAGCGTCAAGTATTCTCACAAGACCCAATGAGGCGGAACTTTGGATCACGCTCCATAAACGCGATCTCTCTGAGAACTACTTCAAGGTTGCACAAGTCACTGGGATGGGTACAGCGGAATCCGAATTTCCTAATCCCTGTTACATTAGTCAAGTGTTTCTCCTGCTCTTTAGTTTTGCTTGTGTGCTTTCCAAGCTATTCATATCCTCCTTATTTGGTGCTTTCTGAACTAAGCAATGTAGAATTTAACTATACAGCATTTCTCTAATAAGATGGAAAAACACAGAGAAAGCCTCTACACCTAATGGGACTGAGTAGAACATAAAGACCAGTAGACTTGGGGTAAGGGTTTTATTGTTCCAGCCCATGCTTTTCCTCTTTATCTAGCAATTCTCCCATAAGACATTGAGACAGACCCAAATGAAAGCATCAGACAAACTCCATTTTTAAAACGAAACTCCATTTTGTGTTAAACTTAGCCAAGGGCTGAACCCAGATTCCAGAAAAACCACAAAGTAGTCTAGACAGAAAAAAGTTCCCTAGCAACACAATCAGCTCACCTTGGGAAAGTCCAAATATACTCTCTGCTGGTCAAACTGACCAGCAAGTGGTCTGGCACATAGCAACAACCAATTAGGAGAAGCCAGGCCAAAGTTCCTAATGCCCCTGTGACTACTTCAACCAATCTTTTCTATAGGCCAACTTGCTCCTACAACTATTACCCAACCATGAAATGCCAAGGCTCTAACTCTTTCTGCCCAAGTGCCATCCAATCATATACTGTAAAACCCATTTCTGTGTCTAAAACCTATAAAAACCCCTCTCAACTGAGAGTTGAGGCTGCTTCCCTGCATCTGCTGTGTCAGTGCATTGGTGGGTGGCCCGGGGATTCGAACCTGCATTAAAGACTTCTTTGCCACTACATTTGGACTCAGCTCTTGGGTGGTCTGTTCGGGGAGTCTCAAATTTTGGGCATAACACCAATAATGTTCTCTTCCTGTCATAAGTCATGAGGTTGTTCTAACTATGCAATGAGATAGTTATAAAAACATTTTTACTTATACCTAGTTAATGCAATTCATTGTTACCATTATCTAGAATCATTTTGAAATTATCTGAAATTTTCAAAAAGTTATTACACCTGTAAACATTCAACCAAATATTTATGAAATTATTTGCATGATGGAAAAGCCAGAGGTGACAGACTGAAGCTGAGGAGGAGGGGGGGGCATCTCAGTCCTGCTTCCCAGGGACATCTGGGGCCATGCTGCCAGTGTTAATTTTCAACTTAACAATCCAGAATCACCTGGGAGACTGACTGGCCTTTGGTCATGTCTGCGGGTGGTTATCTCCAGCTGCGGTGGGTAACGCCGTTCTCCAGCTGAGCCCCTGGACTGTGTAACTGGAGAAAGGAAATGAGCCACAGTGTGTGTTCATCAGTCCCTGCCTCCTGACTGGGACAATGGAAGGACCAGCTACTGCATGCTGCTGCCGCCCGGCTTCCCTGCAGTCTTTCTCCCTTACATTGCTTTTGGCAGAGTCTTTGTTTTGTTTTGTTTTGTTTTGTTTTTTTAAGATTTATTTATTTTATTTATTGCATATGAGTGCTTTTTATCTGCCAAAGAGGGTATCAGATTACATTATAGATGGTTGTGAGCCACCATGTGGTTGCTGGAAACTGAACTCAGGACCTCTGGAAGAGCAGGCGGCGCTCTTGACCACTGAGCCATCTCTCCAGCCCCTTGGCAGAGTCTTTTATCACAGCAATGGGAAAAGAAACTGAGACAGCGAGCGGTGTTTGTTTGAACATTTGGTCCCTAGCCAGTGGTGCTGTTTGGGAAGATGGCGAAGCTTCCGGAGAGCAACTGGGCCACTGAGGTCCGGCCTTGGGGTTTCACAGGCTAGCCCCACTTGCCCTTCTTCTTGGCAATTCATGGAGATCACACCTGCCTCCCTGGCTATAAAAGATCGTGTTCCCTAAAACCGTATGCAGAAACGAACCCCTGCTCCCATAAGGTGCTTATGGTCAGGTGTTTCCATGACAACAAGACAAGTAAGTGATACAGGGAAGATCCGTCATTCTATTAGCACATGAGTCTCTGCTTACCTGAATTGCTTGACTTTGCAAACTATCTTGTCTTGTGGGCATGCTCTCCCCTTCCATGGGCAAGGTTTCTTAACATTTGTTTTTGTATCTGCTGGGTTCCAATGGCATGATCCAAGTACCTAAAACAACTACAGTACATGAATGGTACTCAGAGAGGACACGTTTCCATGACAGAAACAGGGAAAGAACAATTTAATTTTCTGCAGGAAATGTTCCACTGCCACTTTTTCTCAGCCGTAGAATTTATTCCGTATGTCCCACAAAGTACACTGGTTACTTTTTTTTTTTTTTTATCATCATCAATGTTGGCTAAGAGTGGGAGGAGCAGGACTGGAAAGAGACAGCTCAGTGGCTTAGAGAGTGTACTCCTCTTTCAGTGGACAAGGTCAGTTTCCAAAATCCATATCGGATGGTTTACAAACTCCTCTGAGTCTGGCTCTAGGGATGTGCTGGTTTAACTAGGAATGGCTCCATTGACTCATGTGTTTGATGCTTGGCACTACTAGGAGGTGTGGCCTTGTTGGAGGAAGTGTGTCACTGTGGGCTTTGAGGTCTCTTAAGCTGAAGCTTTGCTCAGTGTGGCAGTGTCCGAGAATCCAGATGCAGAACTCTCAGCCCCTCCTCCAGCACCATGTCTGCCTGCTGCTGCCACGCTTCCCACCATGAGGATAATCAACTAAACTGTATGCCAGCCCCAATTAAATGTTTTCCTCGTAAGAGTTTCCATGGGCATGGTGTCTCTACACAGCAATAAAACCCTAAAGAAGACAGAAGATCTGGGGCTCTGTCTCCATGAACAGACATCCACATAGCTAAAGTAACAAAACTAAATCTTTTAAAAGAGAAACATGGAGCTGGGCAGTGGTGGTGCACGTCTTTAATCCCAGCACTCAGGAGGCAGAGGCAAGTGGATCTCTGAGTTTCAGGTCAGCCTGGTCTACAAAGCAAGTCTTGGACAGCCAAGGCTACACAGAGAAACCCTATCTCAAAAACAAAACAAACAAAAATCCAAAACAAAACAGAGAGAGAGACAGAGACAGAGACAGAGAGAGAGACAGAGACAGAGACAGAGTCAGAGACAGAGACACAGAGACAGAGACAGAGACAGAGACGGAGACGGAGAAGAGAGTAGGCAGACAGTACAGAAGGACAGAAAAAAATTAAAGAAGCCAGGTTTGGTTCTTTTGGGGGGCACTGGTTTTTCGAGACAGGGTTTCTCTGTGTAGCCTTGGCTTTCCTGGACTCACTTTGTAGACCAGGCTGGCCTCAAACTCACAGCAATCTGTCTGCCTCTGCCTCAAACTCACAGAGATCTGCCTGCCTCTGCCTCCTGAGTGCTGGGATTAAAGACAAGCACCACCGCTGGCCAGGTTTGGTCCTTTTTCTCATCACCTTTCAAATAAAGTTGTCAACAAAAAGGAAAATGATAGCCTTCCTGTTGCTTCTAAACTACTCAGATAACATGGGCTACCAGTTCTCACTACAGTAAGATATAAGTAAAATAAGTGTACCACAGATCATTTGTGCATCTTTATATAATACAGTTTGCAGGTACTATCTGAGGTCTTTTGCCAAAATAGGACTAACAAGGTAGAATGAATGCCTGGTCATCTAAGAAACCACAATGGAGCTGAGCATGGTGGTGTGCTCAGGATGTGAAGGAAAACAGGCCTCTGGGATCCAGGCCAGCCTGGTCTGCAGAGAAAGTTCCAGGACAACCAAGGCTACACAGAGAAACCCTGTCTCAAAAGAAAAGAAACCCTCCCCCCAAAAAAAAGAAAAAAAGAAAAGAAACCCAAATAAAAAAATAAATTTGACTACTCTATTGTGCATTTATTCCGTTCTGTCTTGTTTTGTTTTTGTTTTAGACGTTTTCTCTGGGTAGCCTTGGCTGTCCTAGAACTCACTTTGTAGACCAGGCTGGCCTCAAATTCACTGAGATACACCTGTCTCTGTCTGTGCTGGGATTAAAGGCGTGCGCCACCACACCTGGCTGCAAGGTAACTTTTAATGTAGTTGTACTATTCTGCTGCAGATTTGAAGTGCAATTATGAGTGCTTCCTTAGTATACATAAGTCCCCAGGTTCAATCCCCAGTGACACCAATATATACATACCATATGTGTAATGTGTATGTATATGTGCATGTGTATATGTATATTATGTTATAATATATACCATATGTATGTATTATAATATAAAATGTATATATTATATGTATTATTAGTTGTTGTATATAATACAATATTACACATTATATATCATCATATATAACACAACATTGTTTACATAATATATACATATTATGTATATATGCCTTTCACTGCTTCTAAGAACTCTTTAATTGTATGTTCTTTTTCACTCTTTTAGGGTCTAGAACAAAAGCCTCCACTGCTGACACTAAGGCTGGATTAATGTGGTTGTCTTTCACCATATTCTGGTCAGTTTTTCAATGAACCACACAAGGTAAACAAAGAAATTAAGCCAGCTGAGTAGTTCTTTTTTACAAAATATTTATTAATTAATTAATTTATTTATTTATTATGTATACAGTGCTCTGCCTGCATGTACACCTGCATGCCAGAAGAGGGCATCAGATCACATTGTAGATGGTTGTGTGGGGCAGTGGTGGCACACGCCTTTGATCCCAGCACTCAGGAAGCAGAGGGAGGTGGATTGCTGTGAGTTTGAGGGCAGCCTGGTCTACAAAGTGAGTCCAGGACAGCCAAGGCTACACAGAGAAACCCTGTGTCAAAAAAACCAAAATAAATAAATACATTATAGATGGTTATGAGGCACCACGTGGGTGCTAGGAATTGAACTCAGGTCCTCTTGAAGAGCAGTCAGTCCTCTTAACCGCTGAGCCATTTCTCCTGCTCCCAGCTGAAAAGTTCAAAGTCAATGTTGGAATGTGGATAGGGAAGGCGAGACAGACGTACGTATGTACAGACAGACATTTCAAATGGGAAAGAGAGCTGTCATCAGAACTGGACTAGAAGCTAACCAGCTTTGTTCTGATAAAGAGTTTCTCTATTTTCTTATTTGTCTCCTGGGGTGTAGTAGCTTGGATGAGATGTCCCCTGTAATCCTGGACAGTTAAATGCCGCGTCTCCAGTGGGTGGCGCTGTTTGCAGAGGCTTAGGAAGTGTGGCCTTGCTCCAAGAGTACACTACAGGAGGTGAGCGCTGAGAGCTTAAAATTTACGTTAATTCAAGATTGTTCTCTCTGTTTCCTGCTTAACTTCCTACGCAAGTCACCATGCCTGTTGCCAGCTGCCTCCGTTTC